>NW_025333986.1:0-138192 GCF_019186645.2 Phyllostomus hastatus | reverse complement strand
CTTCTCCACTCACCCTCCTTAGCTCCTTTGATAACTTCCACCCAGTCAATGAAAATATGATGGTTGTCCTGTATCAGCCCTGGACATTGATGAGTAGGGTGTGGAGTACAGCACAGGGAAAGTAGGAAGTAATATAGTTGTGACTATGTATGGGGTCAGATGGGTCCTAGATATAATGGGGAGAGTATTTAATAAGCTCTATGCATACATATGTTTAATCACTATGTTTTACAGAGAGGTCAGAGGGGTGTACCCATTCAATGAGAGACAGAAATGTGAGTCACATTCACACACAGTAACCACACAGGAGGGTGGCGGTGTCCCGGCAGAAATTTCTGAGAGGCTGGCATCTCCTGCAGGGGGATTTGAAACAGGACACTAATGCAATGTAGTATGTTAAGTGTAAGTGAAAAATTAAAAGAATTAACTCATGGACACAGACAACAGTGTGGTGATTGCATGGGGGAGGGATGGGTGGAGGTGGGAGAGTGTGTGGGGGGATAAATGGTGATGGAAAAAGAAAAAAAATAAAATAATAGTTTTAAGTTTAAAAAAAGTGCTAAGTTGACCAGTGTGAAAGACCTGGAGACAGAGTTTGGAGAAGAGAAGGCGCTGAAGGAAAGGGGCCTGGCGAGAAACACCGTGAAGGGAGCTCTTGGCCCAGGTGCCCCTGCACCCCAATGACATGTGAGTCTAACTCAGCTCCTCCCCAGGGAACAGAGGACACTTTCTCTGCCTCCTGCCTGCTGCTTCTGAGGGCATCTCTGTAATGGCCATCACTGTCCCCAGTCAGCAGATGTGCCTGAGGAGGATCTGCATGGGACAAGTTGGTGTAAGTTAGAGATGCCCCAGGCTCCCCACACAGATGATGTCACTGACCCGACAGATGGCATGATAGCCGCATCTTTGTGGGGAGGTCAGGACCACACACTCTGTTTCTGTAACTGGGGTCAGGAGCCACCCTGCCTGAGGAATCCCTGCACAGAGCTGTGGAGCTCAGACCAGCCAGGTGAGGGCTGCCTTGTGTCCACTCTCAGGGCAGAACAGGGAGGAGTCAGCCCAGGAGGGACTGAGACCTGTGGGTGGGCAGCACCCTGGGTGGGATTGTGCTGAGCCTGGCTGGTCCTGAGCAGCCCCTCCTGCCTGGGCTGGGCAGGTTTCAGGGGGAATGGTAGGGTATGTTTCAGGAGGGTCCCTGCAGGTTCCTGCACCCTGAAGTCCCTGTTGGTGACAGAAAGGTGTTGGTCCCTTGCAATCTGGGTGCAGTCTTGTATGGCAGTAGCCACAGAGTTCCTCCACCCTGTACAAAATTCTGATTTTCTGAGATCTCCCAGGTTTAGGGTCAGGTGTGAGGACAGGAGTGTGAATTGCCATGCAGTGTTTGGTTATGACTTAAAAATCCCTGATTGTGAAATAAGACCCAATGACAGACACACACACAGCTACAAACGGAAGGACACAGAAAAGTGTCTGCCCTTCAGTGACCCCAGACACACTTGTCCTGTTTGTTTCAAATCCCCCTGCAGGAGGTGCCAGCCTCTCGGGAATTTCTGCTGGGACACCATCACCCTCCTATGTGGTTACTGTGTGTGAATGTGACTCACATTTCTGTCTCTCATTGAATGGGTACACCCCTCTGACCTCTCTTAACCTGAGTGAGCAGGGAAGGAAAAAGAATTTAGAGTGGGATGAAGTCTCATTATTTTCCAAATCTTCCAGAATGGGTGCATGTTGTGAAAATAACCAATATATGACTTTGAAAAAATAAAGTTATGAATAACACAATACCTTCTGCAGTAATTCAACAGTGTGCTTCGTGTTTGGAAATACTGTGGACCGAATGCACCTTGAGCCATTATGTGGTCTGCATGTTTGTGACAATCAATTCGTGAGCTGAATTTACAACACCCAGCCCTGACCAGTAGCTCGGTTGAAGCATTGTTCTCCTGTCCAAGGTTGCGAGGTCTATGTTGGGTCAGAACAGGTACAAAAGCTAACCAGTGAGTGCATGAAGAAGTAGGACAACAAACTGACCTCGCTCTGTCTCTTTCTCCTCCCCTTTCCTCTCTCTAAAATCAAACCCCCCCAAAAAAGAGAGTACATGTATTCCATTTTGCTCACCAACAGAAAAACCCATATTTTGTTTCAACTAGGTGAAGATTTTATTTCCTAAAAGAAGATAAAAAGTGTGGGAAATGAAGAATTGTTTTAGCCATTATTTTATATCTTTATTTTACACATTTCTACAATGTGCTGTCACGTTACAGAGAAAACTAAGTAGTTTCAGTGAGTTGCTTCTTTTTCACATGCAGATTGTTTGACATGGTTGACACTCTGTGAACTTGTTGATTGGATGAATAAACACCTATTAAAGAGCTTTAAAGCTGCTATGTATAGATTTGGCACTTGGGTTTTTAGTTCATCACTGAAATTTGGACATGGGGTTTGGTTCACTCGGGTTTGTAGATTAATTTATTTTAAACAAAGTACTACTTTTCCTGGCCAATCCATGTGCCTATGGAAGGAAATCAGTTGATGTTTCTCTCTCACATCAATGTTTTTCTCTCTTCCTTCCTCTCCCTATAAGCAATGAAAAAAATGTCCTCAAGTTGAGTATGAAAAAAAAGAAAAGGAAATAAAAAGAAAGTAGATCTTTATTTAAGCCAGCAGCACCAAAGCCAGAGTCACAGGTGTGTTGTAACTCTGAGGCCTGGCTCCCCGATGGCTTCTGGGGATGGGTTGCATGGGGGACTAAGGGACTTAGGATAAAGGTCTCCATTAATTGGCCAGCACTAGGGTAGGGGATGGTTGGTCATTGTATCTGGTCCAATGTCAGCCATGGCATCATTCTGTCAGGTTTCAGACATTCATTCCACTGCTCCCCCCAGAGTCTACATCCTCATGAGTATGTATTTGAACACATCATATTTCCAACCATTTTCATGACTGCAGGCACCTGTCTACAGCCCTCGGTCCTGCCACAGAGGAACTGAATCCTTCACACTTGGAGCTGGGCAGACACCCTGGGTGTCCTTGCCCTCGTCTCAGGCAGTCCTGGCCTCTCTTGTTCTGGCTCCCCTGTCACCTGGATCCCACGTGTTCCTCTTGTTTGGTTTACTACCTCATTTTGCCCACTTTTCCTGGTTGTATTTTCCAAAGAAAAAATGTGAAAAATTAACTATGAAAACGCTAAATACATGCAGAAAATGTAGGCTATCTTAGCCCTTATTCATGTCCTGACTTGATATAGAACTCTGTTGGAAATATTTTTTCCTCAGAAATTGGAAGGCATTGCAACAATGTCTTCTAGTCTCCAGACTCATAATTGCTGCCTCTTGAAGTTTTCAAGGTCTCACCCACCCTCCTTCTGAACTCACACCACAATGTGACCCCATGTGGGTCTGTTTTTATCTGCTGTAGAGAGAATCTGTTTAAGCCATTCCAAATGTAAATTTTTACCTGCAAACTTTGAGAACTATTCTTAGAAAATGTTAAAATCTTTTCCTCCGCATCATAAATTCATTTTTATTTTTTCATACTATTTTCAAACTGTCATTATTAACTCCTTGGAATCTCATGATTGGCAGACTAATAGGTCTTTTCACCAGCTCACACACATTTTTCCATTTATACGACTCAGTAGGGGTACAATTTGAGTCTTTCGGGTGATGTACTGATTATTCATTTCTATGATGATATTTTTTTAATTTCCAAGAGATCTTTCCTGCTCTATGATTGTGTATAATTGTTCTCTTTCAGAGACCTTTTTATGCTTTTCAGAGAAGACGGAGACCAGTGGAAGGGGACCCATAGGTCTGCTGGTTATCTCCTTCCATGATATCAGGAACTTTCCCTCACAGCACTGGGTCATGATTACATTTCTCTGTGTCATTTCTGCTAATGGCCCATCTCCCCCATGACAGTGTCAGAGTCACAGAGCCAGGGTCCTACTCTGGTTCTCCATTCTGTCTCCAGACTCTAACTAATCCTGACACAGTAGAGGCCTTGAAACCCATGCTAGGTGATGAACTTGACTGTGGTCTGGATGACTAAGGTACACAGCCCCTTGATGTCCACCTAAGTTCTGAGCCAAGCAGCCTGCTATCACAGAACATTCTGGAATATTGCAACAGTTCACTTGCATGCATGCAGATTCATAGTGAGGCAGGATAGTAAACTAGGAAAAGTCCTAGGCAAGAAGAATGGGGAAACTGAGGCAAGAAAATTAACCAAAGCCAAATGGTCTGAAAAAATTACAGCCCACCGGTGAATCACAAGACCTTATCTCCCCTAACCAAGGACACTTGAGAACAAATGGTTTGTACCTCTCCACTCAAACCAGAGAATACATAGCTTAAATCACCATGATCAGGGGAAAATATACAAGAGAGGCCCAATTAATGCCATTTGTACCAGATGAACCCAAGGACAGAAGAAGTCAAGGGAGAAAATAACAACAACAACAACAACAAAGAAATATTAGAGCCATACACACCTAAGAAAAACATGAAACAGTGGAGCTGACCAGAGGATAATCCCCAAGCCCCCATGTGCCCATTTTGATGCATCAGCTTATTTAAAACACCCCTGGAAAGCTGATGAATATTCTGCTGACGGCCTCCCCTAGATTCTCACCCAGAGAGATAAAAGCCCTGCAGGCAGAGACCTGGGGCAGCTTGTTCTAGAGCACACCCACACCCCCATGTCAGACATGAATTTCCTTCTGTCTTTCTGAGTTCTAAGGTGCCCTTGAGATTATCAGCCAGGGGAGCAGAGGGTAGAGGCAGCTGATCTCGGACTTATCCCTCATCCTGACTTTAAGGTCCCCTTTTTCCCTGATCTCCAGTGAGCTGACAGCTGCCCCACCTTGGCTCACTTCTGTCTCTGGGAGTTTTACTTACCAGTGAGTTTATTGAAACCTGGTTTTGACTCACTCCTTTCCTGTAAGATTCCCAGGGACCGGAGCAGCCCTGTCTAGGCTGTCTCCAGTGACTTCTTCTCCCCTAAGTCCTTCCTTAGTGTCACTGTCCCCAGCTTTAATAACTATACTTTCAAAATCCCCTGGACTCGGTTGTGAAATCTGATCCAGAAGAAGTCAAGCATCCACATAACACTCACCACAAACCACGCACCACACACCACAGTCTGGCCTGAGGCAGAACTGCTCAGGCCCAGGCCCATCCAGTACCAACAGCTGCCAAGTGACCCAGTGAAAATGAGTCATCAAGGCCCTGAGAGAAAAATCCCTGTGTTCACTGCAGCCCCACCACCGGGAATCTCTCTGAGTCTCCTTTCCTCTGTGCCCCACAAGGATCCCATATTAAGTGCACAATGGATTTACACTTGACCTTCTAAGTAGATCCCATGGTATCACTGCCTGAGACACATGAAGTGATCCTCTGTCCATAGTTACCATCATTCTGTTGATTAGAGCATTTAGAGACATTCTATCCTTTTGCTTTTACAAAAACCACAATACAAGAAACATTCCTGAATATATATTTTTGAAGTATATGTGACTAACTTCTTAGGACAAATTCCTAAAGGAGGAATTCCTGTGTCAAAATGTCACCACATTTAAATTGCTGAGACCTTTTACAAAAGCATCCTTCAGGAACTTTGTCCTGGTTTTCAATCCCTTCAAACTTTAGAACAGAATGTGTTCCCCACCCTCGGGCTGAAATGCTCATCATGTTCCTTCATTTTTGCCAAACAGAGAGACAGTTGGACACACGCGGTCTCACAGAACATCAGCATCAGACAAGAGCGTCCTGAGACCAGGACGACAGGAGACAGGCCAACACCATACTGCATGTTGTCTCAGCACAGACAGAAAGGAGGCACGGTGTGGCTCACACACAACCAAGCAGCTCCCAAGCCAGCTAACAGAAGGGAAGGCAGCGTCTTTCCTATCACCCCTCACCCTCACTCCAGTCTGCTGTGTCCTGAGGTATTTCCTGAGATGCCAGTCACAGACTTGCCTCCATGTCCTCATGAAGCCAATTTAGAGGGGACCCTGAGATCGCCGTCCAGAGCCCACATCTGGGGCACATCCTATGTCACCCAGTCCCTCGAAGGTGCCCATGCCCCAGGGGTGTGCTTCCCCTCCCAGCAGCCTTGAACACAGCCCACTGTCTGCCCCAGGCGCTTCTCCAGGTCTTTGGCAGAAGAACACTGACACACACTACCTTCCTCTGCCAAAATTTTTACGTGTCTTTGAGTTTGGTTAAGGGCATGAGTTTGTACCTCTGGAGTGCATGGTTGACACAGAAAAGTGAAATGTTTTCCTTCATGGTTTTTTCCTTTGGGTCTTGCTATGAAAAAGTTTCATTCCACAATTGTAAAAATTTCAGATATTTTCATCTAAAGGGGAAGCATCCAAGGGTGAAGGGAAACAGAATTGTTTGAATTCTGGAGGAAATATTGAAGGAGCAATATGTAAGGAATTCTAAGGTGGAATTCCAATGTTTACATCTTCTGTCTTACAATTTTACGAGTATGTATGAGGCCTACACATATTTGATATATGTTGTGTTCAACAAATATTTTCTCTTGAAGTAAAGACATGTGTGCCCGCTTATGCTCACCAGGCTCACAAAAATAACACCAAGGGTCCCAAAGTGATGTGCACAAAGACCAACTCCAGTGAGGAGCATCTTTCATAGTTTACAACCTTAAGGCATTACATCACATTTCCATTGATGTCTGCACTCTAATTGTTAAGTGCATATTAACTAATCTTTCTTGAGTATGCTGTATTTTGAGGATATATCAAAGACCCTCACAGACAAATGAAGTCAGCAGACTTGTATAAAAATTAATATAATATTGGCCATTAGCTGTAACTGAAGTTAAAAAAATTTAAAAGAACATAAGTATGTCTTGAATTCATCATACAAATGGATTACTTCTTAACTAGCCTTAATAAACCTGGACAATAAAAACATAAAAAATCTTCTACAACAATGTGGAAAGTACACAAACACACTTCTGCTACATTCATTCCTAAGTACCATGAGCCCAGGAAAGTGACCTGTGAGGGCTGAGTCAGCCTCTTCTTCACAGAACAGCAAGTTCACTGAAGAGAATTAGAGACACAGAACCTGTGATGACTGAGGTGTGGTGAACTGGTGAACACTCTCTCAAATGAACGTGAGCTTCTCCCTCAAGGAGAGTCAATGGGCAGTTGACACCTGACAGCACTTGTTGTCTGGATGGAATGGAAGCTCTCAGAGGAAAACCAGGATTCTGGCAAACGTGTGTCTCACCATGGCAGCCAGAGAAATTCTCAGAGCTGACAACCGTTTCCAGTGGGGTCTGTGGTAACATTAACAAATGTGATTTTTGATGTGTCATTAAATGCATCAACACTGGGAGATCTCTGTCACTTAGAGAAACAATACATCACTTTCAAATAATCCTACATCAGTACAAGAGCCACTCAAGTAATTTAACAGAATAGGAAACACTCAATGGTGTAGTTTCAGGTTCCACTTTGCAAAGAGCATTTCAGAAACTACCACTTATGCAGCTTTAGTGTATGATCAAAGATGAATATCCACACTTATCTAACACGGTTTTAAGAATGCTCTTCCTACATATTGGTGTGAGGTTGTATATATTTTCATATAGCACAACAAAATAACTTACATGGAGAAGCAAATATGAAAATCCAGTGGACTTCTAATGATACAGACAAGAACTGAGACTTGCAAAAATGTAAAAGATGAAGCCCTGGCTGGCGTGGCTCAGTGGATTGAGCGGGGGCTGTGAACCAAAGCATCACAGGTTCGATTCCCAGCCAGGGCACATGCTTGGGTTGTGGGCCATGGCCCCCAGCAACCACACATTGATGTTTCTCTCCCTCTCTCTCTCTCTCTCTCTTCCCTCTCCAAAAATAAATAAATAAATCTTTAAAAAAATGTAAAAGATGAGCAGATCCACTCTTCTTGCTGCGTTGTTAATTTGCGAAATAATTATTTTTAATAAAAATTTTATTTCTCTTAACATGTCATAGGTTATTAATATTAGCTTAAATGAATTTTTAAAATCTTCAAACTGTTTTATTCCTTGCATGGTAAATATTGATAGATGTAACACACACAAAGAAAATTATTTGGGGGCTCCTCCCTAATTTGTAAGACTGTATAGATAGATGTTCTAAATCCAAAATGTTTGAGAGTCACTGAATAAAACAGCCCGTGGGCACGGACTCAGGGAGACAGAAGGACAGAGAGTTCTCCGTGCAGGAGGAGGGCTCGAGGCAGAGTCCCAGGTCCCCAGACTGGGCTCCCAGGTCCCAGCCCAGGGCCATATTTGGAGTGAGGACTCTCAGTGATGGGGGAGTCCCCTTCTCCCTAGAGGTTTCCCTTCTCCCTCTCTCGTGTCCTTCTGCCTGGATACTTACGAGGCTACCCCGGTTCTCACTCCCATTGGGTGCCCCTGTTCTCCCTCCCATTGGGTACCCCGGTTCTCACTCCCATTGGGTGCCCCGGTTCTCCCTCCCATTGGGTGCCCCGGTTCTCACTCCCATTGGGTGTAGAATTCCACTGAAGCCAATCAGCGTCACTGTGGTTCCGGGTATCAGCCCACGTGGAACCGGAACCCATTCTCCCCAGATTCTCAGGGTCTCGATTATGGGGCTCCGAGCGCTGCTCCTGCTGCTCTCGGGGGCCCTGGCGCTGACCGAGACCTGGGCCGGTGAGTGCGGGGTCGGCAAGGAACGGCCTTTGCGGGGCAGGAGCTAGGGGACCAAGCGAGGGCGCAGAACCCCAGCACCGCAGATGTCTGCAGCGCCCCGGAGCCCAGACCCCAGAACCCAGTCCCGCCTCGGCCACGCCCTTCCGGTTCCCGCGCATTCTTCTCAACCACCGCCCCCTTTTCCGTCTTCCTCCGGACCCCTGCCCCTGCCCCTACCCGCCCAACGTCTGACCCAGGACTCCCGTCCTGCCTGTCCCCAGGCCCTCACACCCTGAGATATTTGAGCACCTTCATGTCCGGACCGGGCCGCGGGAAGTCCCGATACATCGGCGTCGTATACATGGACGACACGGAGATCCTGCGGTTCGACAGCGACGTCCGGAACCCCAGGCTGGAGCCGCGGGTGCCGTGGATGGAGCAGCCGTGGGTGGAGAAGGAGATGCCGGGGTATTGGAACCAGGAGACACGTTTTTGCCAGTGCGAGGCACAGACTAACGAAGGGAACCTTAACAACCTGCGCGCCCACTACAACCAGAGCGAGGACGTTGAGCCACGCTCGCGATCCGCATCATAACACAGGGGCCCGGGTCAACCCGAGTCTCCAGGTCCCAGCCCAACCCCAAGGCTGCGGACCCGCCCGGCCCCCAAGTCGGGAGGAGCCCCTGGGAGCTCTGACCGGTTTGAATTTCGGTTAAGGTTTAATCAGTGCGGGTCGGGTCTGCCCTGGTGTGAGCAGGGTAGGGGCCAGCACACCGAGGCTGACCTCGGGGCGGGGTCAGTGTCCCACACCTACCAGGAAATGACTGGCTGCGTCGTGGGGTCGGACGGGGGTTTTCTCGGCGGGTACAGTCGGCTCTTCTACGACGGCACCGAATACCTCGCCCTGAACAAGGACCTGAGCTCCTGGACCGCAGCGGACACAGCGGCTCAGGTCACCTGGCGTGAGTTGGTGCAGTTCCCTGATGCAGAGGACCGGAGGGCCTTCCTGGAGGGCGAGTGCCTGTACTGGCTCCACCTGTACCTGAAGAAGGGGAAGGAGACCCTACTCCGAGCAGGTACCACCGTGCAGGCCTCACCTAGGCGGGGATCTGTGGGCTGGGACGGCTTCCTACAAGGAGAGGAGAGAAATGGGGCAGTGACAGATCTCCCTGACACTTGGGAGAGGGAAGAGTCCCCCAGGTTTCCTTGTTCTCTGACCCACCCGCGGGTCCACCTTTCCTTAAAGGACAGTAAGGGACCCAGCCTCTCCCTGAAACACCCCACAGCGGTTCCCTCATACCCTGTAGCACCTGGTGCACCAGGACACTCTCCCTGGTTCTCCACTGAGACCCTCTCTGGAGGCCTGACTCTAGCCTTTCTGAGTCATTCAGTCTCCACCTGAGTCTGTGTCTCCCTTAGAGACCTGGACACTCCTACCCTACGTTCTTACCCTGATTATGGAACTTTCCAGAAATACATTATCTCAGATGCCTCTGTGCAGGCTGCTTTCTGGGTGGTGAGCTTCTTTCCCCCAACCTGCTGTCCTGTCCACTCTCAGGGTGGTCACACAAGCACTGCTGGAGTGTCCCATGACCATGCAAAGTTCCTGAATTTTCTCACCCTCCCCTCAGACCCTCCAAAGACACATGTGACCCACCACCCCATCTCTGACCATGAGGTCACCCTGAGGTGCTGGGCCCTGGGCTTCTACCCTGCGGACATCACCCTGACCTGGCAGCATGAAGGGGAGGACCTGACCCAGGACATGGAGCTGGTGGAGACCAGGCCTGCAGGGGACGGGACCTTCCAGAAGTGGGCAGCTGTGGTCGTGCCCCCTGGAGAGGAGCAGAGATACACGTGCCATGTGCAGCACCAGGGGCTGCCTGAGCCCCTGACCCTGAGATGGGGTGAGGAAGGGGTGTGGGCACAGAGCCTCTCCTCAGGGCATCCCTGAGCAGGGTCAGGACTCAGGCCTGAGGTTGGCCTCTCACCTTCCCCTCACAGAACCCCCTCCTCAGACCACCATCACCATCGTGGGCATCACTGCTGCCCTGGGTCTCCTTGGAGCTGCAGCTGCTGGAGTTCTGCTGTGGAGGAGGAAGTGCTCAGGTGGGCAAGGGGTGGGGCTGAGTTTCCTGTCCCCCTGAGGGTCAGCCCAGGTGGAAGTGTGCTCTGCCTCCTAAATGGGCATCATATCCCCACGTGGGTGCTTGTGCACCTGGGGCCTATTTGCCAACACTGACTCTTTGATGAGGCTGTGGGAAAGTGAGGGACACATTTATCACCTGATGGTTCTAGCAATGGGGACTGATTCCCCACCTCACAGGTCAGAAGGGAAGGTCCCTGCTGAGGTAGTCCCCACACATGTACTGTCCTTGTATTTTGTGTTACTAACTCGGGTGTTTAGTCACAGTTCCAGAAATCCCCCTGCACTTCACAGGTGTGGATTTTTTAGGGTCCCAGGACCCAGCCTTCCCCCCTGACTTCTCACAGAACGTTTTCTTCCCACAGGCAGGAGCAGGGAGAAATACGCTCAGGATGCCTGTAAGTCTCGGTGTTGGGGAGGTGATGTCTGGGACCCTTGGGAGACTGTGGACTGGAGTCTATGAGGGAGCTCCCGACCCTGTAACTCTGCTATTGTGTCTTCCCCAGGCAGGGACAGTGCCCAGGGCTCTGATGTGTCTCTCACAGCTCTTGATGGTGAGACCCTGAAGGCAGGAATTGGGGGGTTTGGGACTGAGAGACAAACTGGGTTTTCAGGATTCTCAGGTGGGACATTCTGAGCATGTGGTGGCTGTGGGAGAATGTGACACTTCTGAGACTGACCTGAATTTGTTCATGACAACTTTCTTTCCCAGCGTGACAGAGCTGCTTTCTATGAGACCTGCTGCTGAAACAGTCAATGCAGCCTCCCCTTGGAACTTTAAGGGTCCCTGACTGCTGTTTCTGCAACCAGAATTAGAACATGCCCACATTATATTAAAATTGGCTATATATTTATATATATAAACTAAACAGAAGTGATTTAGATTAAAAATGCCAACTTGTATGGTCACCACTAGTGGTTATTCTCTCTGTACCTTCACCCTGTTTGTTAAGCTGTTCTTAGTCACTTTAAGTTCAACTTACCATGAGGTGTGGAGACAACCTGGGAGGGACAGACTGTGTGCCATGGGACAAGGGAACCCCTTAGCTCCCCAGAGATGTTCCTTGTGACCTCCTGTGCTTCATGGGCAGTTAAGGGGTTTTTTCCCCACACATTTGAATGCACCTTGTGGAGCTTCTGCCTTTGATAGTTTAGTCCCCTGATGCTAACCAATTGTGGCTTTGTTGCCTAGGAGTCACCCCAAGCTTGCAGGATACACTCTTGTAGTTCTCAGGGGTCTCCATGTGGGGTGCAGAGAGCAGACCAATTTAAAAATGAAGAACATCTGATTTTATCAGGAACACCTGATAAAGCAGGCACTGTTCCAGTGTCCACTGTCCTTAATCCACTGCAGACACTGCTCTCATTCTGTGGATGCTGAGTCCGGGAAGGTCATGGCCAATGAGCCAATGTCCTTAGTGGCTTAGAGAGTTCCTCCCCAACAGAGAGCCCTCGGGACACAGGGTCAGTCTGGCTGCTGTGCTGAGAACAGAATCAGGAGACAAGGGACCAGCGAGGCAGGAGGGAAAGGTGTGAGGAAGCTCCCATGGTTCTAGGCTGCAGGTGCTGGGTGTTCTGACGGGGCTGTGAGTGGTGGAAACAGTGGGAAAGGACTGGACACTGAATGCATTGGGAAGATGGATTTCACAGCATTTCCTAAGTATTCAATCTAGGGTGTGGGAAAGGAGTCAAAGAGGACACCCCACATTTGTACTGTGTCAGCAGAAAGATGGGGTTATATCAGCAGAGAGGGGGAAGACTCTGGCAGGAGTGAGTGTGGGGGAGGGGTGGGCATTTCAGGCTTTCAGCTGGAGAGAAGGTCAAGGTGAGATGTGTGTTAGACACACCAGTGAGGTATCAGGTTGGACAGATGAGTGTGGGGACCTTGAGGAGAAATGTCTGGGCTGGAGACACAGATGTGGAGATGATGCTATAAAAATGACACTTAAATCTGTGAGCGTGGATGAGGTCACCAAAGGAGCCAGGACTGTGGAAGAGGAAAGACAAGGACTGGACACTGTACCCACCTGTCCTGACGGTGGTGACATTCACCTTGGTTACTCTCCCAGGCTGGTGACAGCCAGTTCTCCCCATTATAAATTCATCATTTGGTTAATGTCATTCATTAGAAATTTACAAGGAGATATTCTGAGATTGTCCTGCTGTGTTCTTCACCACTTCTACACTCACCTTCCTTAGCCCCCCATTAATTTCCACCCAAGTGAGCAAAAATATGATGGTTGTCCTGTATCAGCCCTGGACATTAATGAGTAGGGTATACAGTACAGCACGGGGAAAGTAGGAAGTAATACTGTTATGACTTCATATGGTGTCAGATGGGTACTAGATATAATGGGGAGATTATTTAATAAGCTTTATATATATGTTTAATCACTGTTTTACAGCTGAAACTAATATAATGTAGTATGTTAAGTGTAATTGAAAACTTAAAAGAATTAACTCACGGACACAGACAATAGTGTGGTAAATTGTATGGGGGAGGGATGGGTGGAGGTGGGAGAGTGTGTGTGGGGATAAATGGTGATGGAAAAAGAAAAAATAATTGTTTTAATTTTAAAAAAAGTGCTAAGTCAACCAGTGTGAAGACCTGGGGACAGAGTTTGGAGACCAGGAGGAGCTGAAGGAAAGGGCCCAGCAGGAGACACTGTGAAGGGAGCTCCTGGCCCAGATGTCCCTGCACCCCAATGCCATGTGACTCTAACTCAGCTCCTCCCCAGGGAACAGGGGACACTCTCTCTGCCTCCTGCCTGCTGCTCTTGAGGGCATCTCTGTAATGGCCATCACTGTCCCCAGTCAGCAGATGTACCTGAGGATGATCTGCATGGGACAAGTTGGTGTAAGTTAGAGATGCCCCAGGCTCCCCACACAGATGGTTTCCCTGACATGAGAGATGACATAACAGTGGCATCTTGTGGGGAGGTCAGGACCAGACACTCTGTCCCTATAACTGGGGTCAGGAGCTGCCCTGCCTGAGGAATCCCTTCACAGAGCTGTGGAGCTCAGACCAGCCAGGTGAGGGCTCCCTCCCATCCACTCTCAGGGCAGAACCAGAAAGGGTCAGCCCAGGAGGGACTCAGAGCTGAGGGTGGGCAGTGCTCTGTGTGGAACTTGCTGAGCCTGCCCGGTCCTGAGCAGCCCCCCATGACCAGGCTGGGCAGTGTAGTGGAGATGTGTAGGGGATATTTGAGGGGGAAATGTAGGGGGTATTTCAGGAGAGTCTCTGCCATGTGGTTACTGTGTGTGAGTGTCACTCACGTTTCTGTCTCTCATTGAATGGGGACACCCCTCTGACCTCTCTGAACCCAAGCAAGCAGGGAAGGAAAAAGAATTTGGAGGGAGATGAAGGCCCATTATTTTCCAAGTCTGCCAGAATGGGTGCATGTGGTGAACATAACCAATATATGACTAAAAAAAATAAAATTATGAATAACACAATACCTTCTGCGGTAGTTCAACAGGGTGCTTCACATTTGTAAATACGGTGGACCGAATGCACCTTGGGCCATGCTGTGGTCTGCATGTTTGTGACAATCAGTCCATGAGCTGAATTTACAACCCCCGGTCCAGGCCAGTAGCTCGGTTGGAGCATTGTTCTGCTGTCCGAGGCTGCGATTCTATGCTGGGTCAGAGCAGGTACAAAGGCTAACCAGTGAATGTATGAGTAAGTAGAACAACAAACTGACCTCACTCTCTCTCACCCCCCACTCTAAAATCAAAACCATAAAAAGAGAGTACATGTATTCCATTTTGCTCACCAACAGAAAAACCCATATTTTGTTTCAAGTAGGTGAAGATTTTATTTCCTAGAAGATAAAAACTGGGAAATGAAGAATTGTTTAGCCCTTATTTTGTATCTTTATTTTACACATTTCTACAATGTGCTGTCACATTACAGAGAAAACTAAGTAGTTCCAGTGAGTTTCTTCTTCTTCACCTGCAGATTTTTTGACATGGTTGACACTCTGTGAACTTGTTGATTGGATGAATAAGCTCCCATTAAAGAGCTTTAAATCTGCTATGTATAGATTTGGCACTTGGGTTCTTAGTTCATCACTGAAATTTGAACATGGGGTTCCGTTTACACTCGGGTTTGTGGATTCATTTATTTGAAACAAAGTACTACTTTTCTTGACTGATCCATATGCCTATGGAAGAAATCAGTTGATCTTTCTCACATCAATGTTTTTCTCTCTTGCTTCCTCTCTCTCTGTAAGCAATGAAAAATGTCTTCAAGCTGAGTATGAAAAAAAAGAAAAAGAAATTAAAAAATAAACGTTTATTTAAGGAAGCAGTACCAAAGCCAGGTGAGTTGTAACTCTGAGACCTGGCTCCCCAGTGGCTTCTAGGGGATGGCCTGCATAGGGGAATGGGACTTAGGGTAAAGGTCTCCATTAACTGGTCAGCAATAGGGTAAGGGATGGTTGGTCATTGCATCTGGTCCAATGTCAGACACGGCATCGTTCTGTCATGTTTCAGACGTTCATTCCACTGCTCTCCCCAGAGTCTACATCTTCATGAGTACGTATTTGAACACATCAGATTTCCAACCACTTGCATCTCTGCAGACATTTGTCCACAGCCCTCAGTCCTGCCACAGGTGGCCTGGGTCCCTGCACACCTGGAGCAGGTGGATACCCTGGATGTTCTTTACCTCGTCTCAGGCAGCCCTGGCCTCTCCTGTTCTGGCTCCCCTGTCACCTGGATCCCACATGTTCCCATTGTTTGGTTTACTTCCTCATTTTCCACACTTCATCTGGTACACAGTATTTTCTAAAGAAGGAATGTGAAAAATTAACTATGAAAACTCTAAATACATGCAGAAACTGTAGGCTATCCTAGCCCTTATTCACATTTTGACTTGATACAGAACTCTTTGTTGGAAACATTTTTTCTTCAGAAATCGGAAGGCATTGCAACAACGCCTTCTAATCTCCAGGCCCATATTTGCTGCCTCTTGAAGTTTTCATGGTCTCTCCCACCCTCTTTCTGAACTTACACCACAATGTGACCCCGTGTGGATCTGTTTTTATCTGCTGTAGAGAGAATCTGATTAAGCTGTTCAAAATGTAAATTTTTACCTGCAAACTTTGAGAATTATTCTTAGAAAATTTTAAAATCATTTCCTCCTCATCATAAATTCATTTTTATTTTTTTCATACTATTTTTAAACTGTCATTATTAACTTCTTGGAATCTCATGATTGGCAGACTAATAGGTCTTTTCTCTGGTTCACACACATTTTTCCATTTGTATGACTCAGTAGGTGTACAATTTGAATCTTTTAGGTCACCTACTGATTATTCATTTTTATGATGATATTTTTAATTTCCAAGAGATCTTCCCTGCTCTATGATTGTGTATAATTGTTCTCTTTCAGAGACCTTTTTATGCTTTTCAGAGAAGACGGAGACCTGTGGAAGGGGATCATAGGTCTCCTGAATATCTGTTTATGTGATATCAGGAACTTTCCCTCACAGCACTGGGTCATGATTACATTTCTCTGTGTCTTTTCTGTAGTGACCCACCTCCCCCACAACAGTGCCACAGTCACAGAGCCAGGGTCCTACTCTGGTTCTCCATTCTGTCTCCAAACTCTAACTAATCCTGACACAGTGGATGCCTTGAAACACATGCCGGATGATGAACTTGACTGTGGTCTGGATGGCTAAAGTACACTGGCCCTTGATGTTCTCCTAAGCTCTGAGCCAAGTAGCCTGCTATCTCAGAACATTCTGGAACACGGCAAAAGTTCACCTGCATGGCATGCAGAGTCATAGCAAGGCAGCATAGTAAGCTAGGAAAAGTGCTAGGCAAGAAGAATGGGGAAACTGAGGCAAGAAAATTAACCAAAGCCAAATGGTCTGAAAAACTTCCAGCCCACTGGTGAGTCACAAGACCTTATCTCCCCTAACCAAGGACACTTGAGAACAATTGTTTGTACCTCTCCACCCAAGCCAGAGAATATATTGCTTAAATCACCCTGGTAAGGGGAGAATAAAGAAAAGAGATCCATCTAATGCCATTTGTACCAGATGAACCCATGGACAAAAGAAGTCAGGGGATAAAATAACAAAAGAAGAAAAAAGAAAAACCATTAAAGCCAGACAGACCTAAGAAAAAATTAAAACAGTGGAGCTGACCAGAGGATAATCCCCAAGCCCCCATGTGCCCATTTTGATGCATCAGCATATTAAAAACACCCCTGGAAAGCTGATGAATATTCTGCTGAAACCCTCCCCGAAGATTCTCACCCAGAGAAGAGAAATAAAAGCCCTCCAGACAGAGACCTGGGGCAGCTTGTTCTAGAGCTCACCCATACCCCCATGTCAAACATGAATTTCTTTCTGTCTTTCTGAGCTCTAAGGTGCCCTTGAGATAGATTATCAGCCAGGGGAGCAGAGGGTAGAGGCAGCTGATCTCGGGCTTATCCCCCATCCTGACTTTAAGGTCCCCTTTTTCTCTGATCTCCAGTGAGCTGATAGTTGCGCCCCCTTGGCTCACTTCTGTCTCTGGGAGTTTTACTTCCCAGTGAACTGATCGAAATCTGGCCTTGACTCCTTTTCTGTAACATTTCCAGGAAACAGAGCAGCCCAGCCTAGGCTCTCTCCAGTTACTTCTTCTACCCTAAGTCCTTCCTTAGTGTCACTGTCCCAACTTTGATAAACATACTTTCAAAATCTCCTGACTCAGGCTATGAAATCTTATCCAGAAGTCAAGCAATCACACACCACACACCACACACCACAGGCTGTTCTGAGGCAGAACTGCTCAGGCCCAGGCCTGTCTGGTGACACCAGCTGCCAAGGGACACAGTCAAAGTGAGTCATCAAGGCCCCCAGAGAAAACACCGTGTGTTCACCGCAGCCCCACCACCCCCGATCCTCTCTGTCTCCTTTCCTCTGTCCCCACAAGGATCCCATATCAAGTACCTCATGGGTTTGCTCTGAAGATTACACATGACCCTCTATATAGATCAATGGTGTCACTGCCTGAGACACATAAGTGTTCTTCTGTCCATAGTTACCATCATTCCGTTGATTAGAGCAGAGACATTCCATCCTTTTGCTTTTGTAAAGCGCAAGAAACATCCTTCAAGATACATACACGAGGACATGTGTGATTATCTTCTTAGGATAAATTCTCAGAAGAATAATTTCTGGACCAAAATGTAAACACATTTAAATTGCTGAGACCTTTTATAAAAGCATCCTTCAAGACTTTTGTCCCAGTTTTCAGTCCCTTCAGCCTTCACAACAGAACATGTTCCCCACCCTGGGGCTGATGGGCTCTTCATTTTCATTCATCTTTGCCCAACTGATAGATTTTATTTTTTATTCTTATTTTTCTTAATCCACATTCTCATTTTTGTTTACATGTATTTATTACAAATATAGCTGTTTAACATTTGCATTTCTTCTTTTCCAAATTGTTTTCTACTGTTCTTTAGTTGGGACTGGGTTGTAACTATTTTTAAATACGGAACTTAAGAAGGAAGGAAAAGCAGTCCTAACATTGGAACTGGTCTGGCAATTAGAGCGAGACCCAGTGTTGCGTGGAGCCAGCCTGGTGCTCACTGCTGGGCCGTGCTATTCTCCGGTGGGAAACACGTGGTCTCACAGAACATCGGCATCAGACAAGGACCTGAGACATCGGCGACAAGAGACACAACACCACACTGCGTGTTGTCTCAGCACAGACAGGAATGAGACACAGTGCGGCTCACACACCAACAAGCAGCTCCCAGGCCGGCTAACAGAAGGGAAGGCAGCATCTTTCCTATAACTCCTCACCCTCGCTCCAGTCTGCTGCCTCAGTAGGTATTTCCCGAGATGCCCAATCACAGGCTTGCCCCCACATCCTAACGACACCAATCTAGAGGGGCCCCTGCGCCCACAGATCCTCCCAAGATCCCAGAGCCCACATCCTAGACACACCCTGTCTCTCCTGGTCCCTCGAAGCTGCCCACGCCCCCAGGTGTGCGCTCCCTCTTGCAGGCCCAATGCACACAGCCCGCTGTCCGCCCCAGGCGCTCCTCCGGGTCTTTGGCGGAAGAACACTGACACACATTGCCTTCCTCTGTCAACACTTTTATGCGTCTGCATTCGGTTATGGTCATGAGTTTGTGTCACTGGAGAATGTGGTTGGCATAGAAGAGTTTTGTGTTCTCCTTTATGGTTTTATTCCTTTGAGTCTTGCTTAGAGAATTTTTCATTCCATAATTGTAAAAACTTCATATATGTTTTCACCTAAGGGAGAAGGCTCCAACGGTGAAGGGAAACACACTTCACCCTGGGAGGAAATATTGGGAGGAGCAACAGATGGAGAATTCTAAGGTGGAACACCAGAGTTTACATCTCGTACTTTACAAGTTTATAATTATGTACGGGTCCTACTGGAATTTGATATATGTTGTGTTCAATAAATATTTTTTGTTGAAGTAAAGACATGTGGCTGCCTATGTTTGCCAGGTTAACAAAAACGACACCAAGGGTCCCAAGGTGATGTGCACAAGGACCAGCTCCAGTGAGGAGCGTTTTTGACTATTTACAGCCTTCATGTGTTACATCATGTTTTGGTTAATGTCTGCACACTCTACTTGTTAACTGCGTAGTAAGTAATCTTTCTTAGGCATGCTGTGTTTTGAGGATGTATCTAAACCTTCACAGACAAATGAAAACCCGGACTTCCGTGTGATGACATTTTTAATGAACACCAATCTATGAGTCACATGGTGTCTTCTGGTGGGCCGTTCTGAAAACTAATGACATTCTAGAGACGCACTGTCTGGTATGGCAGCTACAAGACACTTATAGCTTCTAAATGAAAAGTTCAACTGCTCCACACACAGGTTGCACTTCAAGTGCTCAACAGCCACCTGCAGCCAGTGCTACCGTGTTGGACATGCAGACACAGAACAATCCCTTGTTCCAGAACATTCTATTAGACAGAACCAAGCTTCATGTAGTCTGGGCCTCCAGTCACAGCACTAGACCCATGAAAAATGGAAGGACCAACATCATTTCCTTGACAGATGAAACCAGATTTCTGCTGGGACGTGAATACATGTGAAGCTGCTGTATAACAAACACAATCAGGTTCCTGGGTGTCTGGTGCCTTCAGACACACACTGTTCCCAGTTCCAAAGGGGAAACACCTGTCCCCCCACCTGCCTTCCCAGACTGAGGACACTCTCTGAAATCTCATTTCCAGGGGGTAAGCTTTCTTCTAGAAGAATCCAGGGAAAATGTTTTCAGCAGAGTGTGGGGAGGCAGGGATCCCACCTCAGGGAGAGGGGTTCCAGGAAGTGAGGAGGATGGTGGGGAGCCTCCCCCTGGTTTATCCAGAACAGCCATTCTCAAAGTGTGCTCTGTGGAACCCTTGAAGTTTCTAAGGCCCTTCCATGGGATCTATGAAAGCTCTTTTCATAGGTTAAGGACATCCTTTGCCTTTTCACTGTGCCCACATTTACATGGAGGTAAACTTAGCAAGAATGGAGGCTGGGACACCCAACTGCTACAGCAGGCTTTCTCCACCACCACCCACTCACAGACTAGAAAACAAAACCAGTGTCACTTTAACAACATGGTTGAAGGATCGAAAATTATTTTATATTTTTAAGATTTTATTTATTTACTTTTGGAGAGAGGGGAAAGGAGGGAGACAGAGAGAGAGAGAAACATTGTTGTGTGAGAGAAAAACAGTTGCCTCTCACATGAGCCCACCTGGAAACCTGGCCCACAACCTAGGCATGTGCCCTAAAAATTGAACTGATGACCTTCTGGTTCACGGGCTGCCTTTCAATCCACTAGGTCACACCAGCCAGGGCTGAAAATTATTATCTTTACTAAATGAGCATCTTTAACTCAACATTTTCAAACTATCTTGGTCTCCAGTTGAGATGTCTATGTAGGTAAATACAGTATTCTCATTGTCTCATGACAACATCAAAATTACAATGATATTACAAACAACCATCTTTTAGAACCAATTGAAATATAGCTGAACAGAAGCCCTCAACTAGGGAATTAAAGAAGCCACATCAATACTGGTGGTAGGCATGGAGACATTAAAGGGACTGGTCCCACACCCATGTGTGGCAGATAAAAATCAGGAAGGCTATCTGGACTATAGAGGTTCCACCTTGAGGAGGGTGGTGTCCCAGTCTCACACTACATCTCCCAGGCCAGGGTTCCAGTGTCAGGAAGATAGATAACCACAACTTCGGTGGTGAAACTGACAGGGATCAGGGTGGTGAGACAAAAGGTTTTGGGGAGTCCCAGACATTCCTCTTAAAGGGCCAGCATATGACTCAGACTCACTCCCTCTGAGCTCTAGCACTGGGGCAGCAACTCAAAAAGCATGAGGGACATATAGAGAGGAACTGAATTGTCTGGCATCAGAGCAAGAGCTGGGGGTGTGGGAGGCTTTCTCTCAGACAGAAGTCCTGGCAGAAGCCGTTGTTCCTTTGACAAGCCCTCCCCCCACAGAGCTGCCAGGTGTGTACCATATCTGAGTCTCCATCTACCTGGCTCACACTGTCCACCCCGTCCTGGTGATTCCCTGAAGCTCTGCCTCACCCACCTTGCAGGCCCACTCAAGCCCTTTCCAGTGAGTTTCCATGCAAACAACCTGTCTTGGTTCAAGCTGTGGACTTTCCTAAAATGTCTCAAGCAAGCCTCATCTGGCAGAGATATATCCCACTTCTACTGCTAAGTGGCCCCAGGCCCAGGACCAATGGCAACTGGCCTTGGTTTGCAGTGTGGCCTCTGCAAGGTACCTCCAAGCCCAGCACAGGTAGTGGCCATCTACAGGTTACTTTGAGCTCATGCCAGGTGGCCCTGGGCAGGACACAGGTGGTGGCTAGCCTTGACTTACACTGCCTGAGAGGCCCCAGATCTATCACAACTGGTGGACAACTTCCAAAAACAACAACAAAACATCACCCAGCTACATCCACAGCAATACACTCAAGGAGCAGACTCAGTTGTCACAGCCAGTTCTCACAGCTGATCAGCCTGGAGGAAAATCCCTCCCATTGCCAACAGTAATCCTAACTCAGCTACAACAGGAGGGCTCACACAGCCCACAAGGGGGGTGCACCTGGAGTCCCCCGGCTGGGTGACCAGGGAGGCTGCACCACTGGGCCCTGCACAACACCTACTGCATTAGGACACTCTACCAAGACCAGGAGACATAGAAGCTCTACCTAGCACATAGAAACAAACACAGGAAGACAACCGAAATGAGGAGAGAGTCTAAATGAAAGAACAGGACAAGACTCCACAAAAAGAAGTAGGTAAAATGTAGACAAAGAATCTAATACATGCAGAATTCAAAACTCAGATTATAAAATAATCAATGAACTAAGGAGAGAAGAAATACTTAGAGCAAATATCAACAAAGGTTTAGAAAACATAAAAATGGACAAAGAAAACAGTCATACATAAAAAATACAAATAACTGAAATGAAGACCTTACAAGGAATCAACAGTGGGGTAGATGAAGCACAGCATCATCAAAGATTAGGAAGATAAGAAAGCAGAAAATACCCATTCAGAACAGAAAAAGAAAAAAAAGAAGAATCCTTTTCACAAAGATGGAGCCCAAAGTGAAGAAGGAAGCCCCTGCCCCACCCAAAGCTGAAGCCAAGGCAAAGACTTTGAAGGCAAAGAAAGCAGTGCTAAAAGGCATCCACGGCCACAACCACACAAAAAAGGAAGATCCGCACATCACCCACTCTGGGGGCCTAAGGCACTGTGGCTCCAAAGGCAGCCTAAATATCCCCCAGGAGAAACAGCCTGGACCACTATGCCATCATCAAGTTCCCCCTGACTACCAACTCAGCCATGAGGAATATGAAAGACAACAGCCCCCTTGTGTTCCTTGTGGAGGGCAAGGTCAACAAGCACCAATCAGACGGGCTATGAAGAAGCTCTATGACATTGACGTGGCCAAGGTCAACACCCTGATCAGGCCTGATGGGGAGAAGAAGGTGTCTGTTTGACTGACTCTCAACTATGATGCTTTGGATGCTGCCAACAAAATTGGGATCATCTAAACTGAGTTCAGCCGGCCAATTCCAAATATAAAAATTTTATACTAAAATAATTAAAGAATGCTAAGAAATGAGGATAGTATAAGAACCTCTGGGACAACTTCAAGGGTAACAACATTCATATGATGGGATGTCAGAAAGAGAAAAGAAAGAGCATGCAATTGAGACCCTATTTAAAAAAAAAATTGTGGAAAATTTCCCTAACCTGGTGAAGGAAGTAGATATAAAAATCCAGAAAGTGCAGAGTCCCAAACAGGAAGAACCCCAAAAGGCCCACACACAAGACACAGCATAATCAAAATGCCAAAGATTAAAAAAAAAAGAGAGCATTCTAAAACCACCAAGAGGAAAGCAGGCAGTTACCTAAAAGGGAGTTTCCCACAAGACTATCAGCTGATTTCTGAAGAAAAACATTTCAGGTCAAATGAGGTTGACAAACAATATTCAAAGTGATGAAAAGCAAGGGCCTACACCAAGATTTGTCCACCCAGCAAGGCTGCCATTTAGAATTGAGGTTCAGATAAAGAGCTTCCCATTCAAAAAAAACTTAAAGTTTATGACCACCAAACAAGTATTACAAGTAATGTTAAACTGTGAAGGAGGAGGAGGGGAAGGGAGAGGAAGAAATAATATATGAACGATAAAGTGGCAATAAATACATATCTATCAAAATCACTTTCAATGAAAATCAATTAATTGCTCCAATCAAAAGACATGTGGTAGCTGAATAAGTTAAGAGAACAAGACCCTCACTTATGCTGCCTACAAGAGACTCAATTCAGATCCAAAGACACACTGACTGAAAGTAAACAGATGAAAAGACATTTCATGAAAACGGAAACAACTAAACCCTCCAAAAAAGCTGGGGTAATGATACTTATACCAGACAGGTAGACTTGAAAACAAAGGCTACATAACAAGACACAGAGAAGGATCCAGCAATTGCACTTCTGGGTACTTATCTGAAGAATCCAAATCACTAAACCAAAAAGATGCAACACACACATACCTATGTGCATTGCAGCATTATTTACAAAAGCCAGACAGGGAAGCAGCCTAAGTGTCCATCCACAGATGGTGAGATAAAGAAGTGGTGCACATGCACAGCAAAATCTGACTCAGCCACACACACAAAAAGAATGAAATCTCTCCATTGGCAACAACACGGTGGAGGGTATGGTGCTGAGTGAAACAGGTCAGACAGAGAAGGACAAATGCCAGATGATTGCACTTATATGCGGAATCTAAAAAATAAGGTAATCAAGCAGAACGGACACGGACTCATAGATACAGGGAACAGAGTGACAGTTGTCAGATGGGAGAGGGGTTGGGGGACTGGGTGAGAAAGGAGAAGGGATTCAGAAGGACACACTGGTCGTTACAGAACAGTCAGCAGGAAGTAAACTGCAGCACAGGGAATACAGTCAATAATATTGTAATAACTACATATGGTGTCAGGTGGGTACTGGATTTATTGGTGGTATCACTTTATTAGTTATATAAGTGTCTAATTGCAGAGTTGCACTTGAGAAAGTAATATAATATTGTAGACCAATTGTAATTTAAAATAAAAATATTAAAGAGAAGATATATACAAAATTAATTACACAAATGGATTAATTTCTTAACTTAATGAAAATGGAGAACAAAAATAAACTATCTCCTATTATGACCAGGAAAGTGCACAAACACACTTCTGCTACATTCATTCCCAAGTACCATGAGCCCAGGAAAGTGACCTGTGAGGGCTGAGTCAGCCTCTTCTTCACAGAACAGCAAGTTCACTTAAGAGAATGAGAGACACAGAAGCTGTGATGACTGAAGTGTGGTGAACTGGCGAACACTCTCTCAAATGAACGTGAGCTTCTCCTTCAAGGAGAGTCAATGGGCAGTTGACACCTGACAGCACTTGTTGTCTGGATGGAATGGAAGCTCTCAGGGGAAAACCAGGATTCTGGCAAACGTGTGTCTCCCCACGGCAGCCAGACAGCTTTCCAGAGCTGATAACTGTTTCCACAGCAATCTGTGGTAATGTTAACAAACGTGATTTTTGATGATGTGTCATTAAATGCACCAACACTGGGAGATCTCTATCACTTACTGAAACAAGGCATTACTTTCAAATAATCCTGCATCAGTACAAGAGCCACTGAAGTAATGTAACAGAATAGGAAACACTCAATGGATTTGTTTCAGGTTCTACTCTGCAAAGAGTTTTTCAGAAACTACCACTTGTGTGGCTTTAGTGTATGATCCAAGATGACTATCCACACTATCTGTGAAGGTTATTTAAACGGTCCTCCTACATATTTGTATGAAGCTGTGTATCTTTCATATACACAAACCAAAATAGTAAATGAAACACAGCAGCAAATATGAAAATCCAGCGGTCTTCTGGTGATACAGACAAGCTCTGAGACTTGCAAAAATGTAACATGTAAGCAGACCCACTCTTCTCACTACTTTTTATTTGGGGAATAGTTATTTTTTATAAAAATATTTCTGTTAACATGTCATAGGTTGTTGAAGTTATTCTAAATAATTTTGTTCAAACTGTTTTTTCCTTATGGTAATACTGATAGCTACAACGCCCACAAACACAATTATTCTGGCCGCCCTCCCTATTTTGTAAGGCAGTATAGATGTTCTGAAACCAAAATGTGTGAGACGCCATGACTAAAACATGTGTGGGCCGGGACTCAGGGAGACAGAGGGACAGAGACTTCTCCGTGTAGGAGGGGGCTCAGCGCAAAGTCCCGGGTCCCCAGACCTAACTGCAAGGTCTTAGCGTGAGACCTAGAGGACCAAGATGGGGTGAGGGGGGTACTCACAGATTTGAGGGCTCCCCTTCTCCTCCAGGTTTCACTTCTCCCTCTGGTGAAAATTTTCACCAGTTCCGTGTCCAGACCCGGCCGCGGGAAGTCTCAGTTCCAAGTCGTGGGCTACGTGGACCACACGGAGATCGTGCGGTTCAACAGCGACGCCGCGAGGCAGAGGCTGGAGCCGCGGGTGCCGTGGATGGAGCAGCCGTGGGTGGAGCAGGAGCATCCACAATTTTGGGACGACTACACACGGGACACCAAAAACTACGAGAAGATGTATGGAGGGAACCTGAACAACCTGCGCGCCTACTACAACCAGAGCGAGGACAGTGAGCCACGTGCGCGCAAATACACACCGACCCTCATCCCCACGGAAAGGCCGGGGTCGCCCGGGCGTCACTCAGTGGCTGCGGGGTGCGCGCGACATCCAACCCAGAAGGAATTCAAGGGGACTTTAACCGGTTTGAATTCTCAGTTTGGGTTCAACACCGCGAGTGGGGTACTCACTAGTGCGGTCCCTCACTAGTCTGGCCCCAGTCAGACTCCTTGTCGGGGTGGGAATAAGTGGAGGAACCTGACGCCGGGGCGGGGTCAGGGGCTCACACCTTCCAGGAAATGAGGGGCTGCGTCGTGAGCTCAGACGGGCGCTTCCTCCGTGGGTACGTGCTCGCCTACGACGGCACCGACTTCATCGCCCTGAACAAGGACCCGGACTCCTGGACCGCAATCGACACTGCGGCCCGGATCACCTGGTGCAAGTTGGCGGAGCTCCCTGCAGCAGAGTGACAGCGGGCAGTCCTAGGGGACATCTGCCTGCGCTGGCTCTGCCTGTTCCTGGAAAACAGAAAGGAGACAATGCTCTGAACAGGTACCAGGGTGTGGGCCTCCCCGAGGAGAGGATCAGTGGGCTGGGGCGGCTTCCTACAAAGAGAGAAGGGAAACTGGGCAGTGTCAGAATCCACCTCCTGCTCAGGAGAGGGAAGAGTTCCCCAGGTCTCTTCATTCAGTGGCTCAACCGTGGGCCCAGCTTTCTCGAAAAAACAGTAAGGGTCCCAGCCTCTCCCTGGAACACCCCACAGTGGTTCCCTCACATTCTGCAGCACCTGGTGTACCAAGGTACTCTCCCTGGTTCTCCACTGAGACCTTCTCTGGAGGCCTGACTCCTGCTTTTTTCAGTCATTTAGCCTCCACCTGAGTCTGTGTCTCCCCTTAGAGACCCGATCACTCCTACCCCAGGTTCTTGCACTGATTCTGGAACTTTCCAAGAAATAGAAGATTAACCCAGATGGCTCTGCCAAGCTGCTGTCTGGGTGTTGCTCTCCCTTCCCCCACCTCCACTGTCCTGTCCACTCTCAGGGTGGTCACATGAGCACTACTAGAGTGTCCCATGACCAATGCAAAGTTGCTGATTTTTTTCACCCTCCCCTCAGACCCTCCAAAGACACACATGACCCACCACCCCATTTCTGACCATGAGGTCACCCTGAGGTGCTGGGCCCTGGGCTTCTACCCTGCTGACATCTCCCTGACCTGGCAGCGTGATGGGAAGACCTGACCCAGGACATGGAGCTGGTGGAGACCAGGCCTGCTGGGGATGGGACCTTCCAGAAGTGGGCAGCTGTGGCTGTGCCCCCTGGAGAGGAGCAGAGATACATGTGCCATGTGTAGCACCAGGGGCTGCCTGAGCCCCTGACCCTGAGATGGGGTGAGGAGGGGGCATGGGCACAGAGCCTCTCCTCAGGGTGTCCCTGAGCAGAGTCAGGACTCAGGCCTGAGGTTGACCTCTCACCTTCCCCTCGCAGAGCCCCCTCCTCAGACCACCATCACCATCGTGGGTGTCTCTGCTGTCCTGGGTCTCCTTGGAGCTGCAGCTGCTGGAGCTGTGCTGTGGAAGAGGAAGTGCTCAGGTGGGCAAGGGGTGGGGCTGAGTTTCCTGTCCCCCTGTGGGTCAAGCCCAGGTGGAAGTGTGCTCTGCCTTCTTAATGGGCATCGTGTCCCCACTTGGGTGCTTGTTTATCTGGGGCCTATTTGCTAACACTGACTCTTTAGTGAGGCCCATGGGAAAGTGAGGGACACATTTATCACCTGATGATTTAGTGATGGGGACTCATTCCCAGCTGTCACAGGTCAGAGGGAAAGGTCCCTGCTGAGGACAGATGTCCAGATGGGTGGTAGGTCCAGTCCCCACACATGTACTTTCCCTGTGTTTCTGGATTCTAACATGAGTGTTTAGTCACAGTTCTGGAGCCTTCCCTGTGCTTCAGAGTATGGGGCTCTGTTAGGGTGATGGGACCCAGTGTTCCCCCTAACTTCTCACAGAACATTTTCTTCCCACAGGCAGAGATAGAGAGAGCTACACTAAGGCTCCATGTAAGTCTGGGTGTTGGGGAGGTGACATCTGGGACGCTTGGGAGAGTGTAGGGTGGAGTCTGTGACAGGGTTCCCCCACCCCTAACTCCGCTGTTTTGTCTTCCTCAGGCAGCGACAGTGCCCAGGGCTCTGATGTGCCTCTCACAGCTCCTGATGGTGAGACCCTGAGGGCAGGAATTGAGGGGTTTGAGACTGAGAGACACACTGGGTTTTCAGGATTCTCAGGTGGGACATTCTGAGCATGAGGTGGGCTGTGGGAGAATGTGACACTTCTGAGACTGACCTGAATTTGTTCATGACAGCTTCTTTCCCAGTGTGACAGAGCTGCTTTCTAGGGGACCTGCTGCTTGAATAGTCACTGCAGCCTCCCTTTGGAATATTAAGGATCCTTGACTGCTATTTCTGCAACCAGCATCTGATCATGCCTACATTATATTAAAATTGGCTATATATTTATATACATAAACTAAACAGAAGTGATTTAGATTAAAAATGCCAAGTTGTATGGTTTCCACTAGTAGTTATTCTATCTACACCTTCACCCTGTTTGTTAACCTGTGCTAGTCACTTTAAGTTCATCAACTTACCATGAGGTATGCAGACAACGCAGGAGGGACAGACTGTGTGCCACAGGACAAGGGGACCTCACAGCTCCCCGGTGATGTTCCCTGTGACCACTTGTGCTCCATGCACTATTCAGGGTTTCTTCCCACACATCCAAATGTACCTTTTGGAGCTTCTGCCTTTGATGGTTTAGTCCCCTGATGCTAACCAATTGTGGCTTTGTTGCCTAGGAGTCACCCCAAGCTTGCAGGACACACTCTTATAGTCCTCATGGGTGTCCATGTGGGGTGCAGTGAGCTGACCAATCCAAAAATGAAGAACATCTGATTTTGTCAGGAACACCTGATAAAGCAGGAACTGTTCCAGTGTCCACTGTCCTTAATCCACTGCAGACACTGCTCTCATTCTGTGGATGCTGAGTCCGGGAAGGTCATGGCCAATGAGCCAATGTCCTTAGTGGCTTCCTCTGAGAGTTCCTCCCCAACAGAGAGCCCTTGGGCCACAGGGTCAGTCTGGCTGCTGAGCTGAGAACAGGATCAGGAGACAAGGGACCAGCAAGGCAGGAGGGAAAGGTGTGGGGAAGCTCCCATGGTTCCAGGCTGCAGGTGCTGGGTGTTCTGACGGGGCTGTGAGTGGTGGAAACAGTGGGAAGGGACTGGACGCTGAATGCATTGGGAAGATGGATTTCACAGCATTTCCTAAGTATTCAATCTGGGGTGTGGGAAAGGATTCAAGGAAGGCACCCCACATGTGCACTGTGCCAGCAGAAAGATGGGGTTATATCAGCAGAGAGGGGGAAGACTCTGGCAGGAGCATGTGTAGGGGAAGGGCATGAATTTCAACCATTCAGCTGAAGAGAAGGTCAAGGTGAGATGTGTGTTAGACACACCAGTGAGGTGTCAGGTTAGACAGACGACTGTGGGGACCTTGAGGAGACATGTCTGGGCTGAAGACATAGATGTGGAGGTGATGCTATGAAAATGACATTAAATCTGTGAGCATGGATGAGGCCACCAAGGGAGCCAGGACTGTGGAAGAGGACAGAACAAGGACTGGACACTGCACCCACCTGTCCTGACAGTGGGGACCTTCATCCTGGTGACTCCCTAGTCTGGTGTTGGCCATGTTTCCCCATCACAGATTCACCATTTGGTGTTTGTCATTCATTAGCAATTTACAGGGAGATATTCTGAGGTTGTCCTGCTGTGCTCTTCACCACTTCTCCACTCACCCTGCTTACCCCCTCTCATACCTTCCACCCAAGTCAGTGAAAATATAATGGCTGTCCTGTGTCAGCCCTGGACATTTATTTTAGGGTGTGAAGTACAATTTAGAGAACATAGTCAATAATGTTGTCATAATTACATATGGTGTGAGATGTGTACTAGATTTATCAGGGAGATTAATTAACAAGCTATATAAATGTTTAATCACTGTGCTTTAGAAATGGAACTAATAAATTCTATATTTCAACTGTTTTGAAAGATAAAAATATATGTATAAAGTTTAAAAGGTGCTAACTTGGACATCATGCCCAATATCCTGACACCATTTTAGGGAGAAATTTGAGTATTTTGTAAGAAGCCCACAAGCCAGATTTTGAACCACACAATTAAGTGATGAGCTAGGGCCCACGTTGGGGAAAGGACTTAAATACACAGGCAAATGTTTTTCCCCATGACTGGGGATGCAAAGGTAGTTCATATACTGTCATACAAGGGTGGAAGGTACATGTTGTTTTCTCTACTGTGGGGTAAAATCAAGAGGAAGATTTAGAAAGTGGCTCTCAGTTCAACATAATGAAAGTCTCAGAATACTTGTTCTCTGTAATTATCCCCCTGAGTGATTTCTGGAACAAATAATGGAACCCATAGTTTTCAATTTGAACAAAAAGAGTTTATATGTGAGGTACAGGGGCTCATTTTTTTTATTTCAGAAGCCACAGAACAGACCTGAGTCCGTGAGAAGCCAGAGCTGTGGGACTAGAACCCACAGGCAGACCAGCCTGGGTCACAGGGATGACAGTGTGATGGACTTGGGGACAAGCTCTGACAAAAGGAAGAGCTAAATGAATGTGCCCAGCAGGAAACACCATGACTGGAGCTCGTGGCACAGATGTCCCTGCACCGCTGTGACTATGAGACTCTAAGTCAGCTCCACCCAGGGAACAGGGGACACTTTCTCTGCTCCTGCCCGCTGCTGTTTGTGAGGGGTGACTCAGTATTTGCCATGCCTGTCCCTGGTCACCAGACAGGCCTGAGGCTGCCATCCTGTGGTCATGTCCTGTGTCACATTCACTGTCCTTGTGGTCTGGGCCAGCATCTCCATGGCGCTTCACCTACACAGACACCACCAGAGGCTGCAGCACATTCAGCTGCCACTAGTGCCCTCCAGAGACCAGAGCCACCCACACCCTGCTGATGCTGGAGGCCACCTGTGTCACTTCTAATGTGCTTGAGTCCATTTTTACACTCACATCAGTGCCTTTTTAGGTTTGGTTATTGGTTTCCTGTTTCCTCAGTATCAGTCCCTCCCTCCTGGTCCTCAGGTTCCTAGAACTGGAGGTGCTCTTGTGGTGTGGAAACCACAGTTGAGATGCTGAATATGAAGTCAGTTTCAACAGTAATTACTTCACTCAGTAATTATGTACTCAGTACCATTTCTTAGATAAAATCCACAATGATCTTAGAAGCTCAGTTTGAAACTGGTGCTTCATTGGAAGTTCTTCAAGTCAATCCAGAACATTATGAGCTTGATAAAGATGCATAAAATTATAGGAAATTATGTTTCCCCACTGACCAGGGCAGCTGTTGAAGAGAATTTCCTTCCTTTAGGAACATTGAAGTGTTTCCAGAAATTTCTTTTCAACATGAATGTGGGCAATACTTGTCCAAAAAATGATGCAGATTTTATCCCCTCGATGAAGACAATCCTAGGAAATGGAGCAGTGCTTTCTATATTACTTTGTGGGGGTTTTTTTTTTTCATATTTCACCCATATGCTGGCATGTTACATGTAAAATAAGGGTTGTTCCATGGAGATGCTACTGTCCACATGTGAAGATTTCTTTTAAAATTCTCAACCGAGGATATATTTACTAGAGAGATGAGAAGGGAGGGTGGGAGGGAGGGAGGAAGGAAGATTGATTCACCAGTTGCCTGTAACCTGTGCCTGGATGGAGGACCACACCCACAACTGAGGTAGGTGCCTTGTCTGAGTCTCTGACCCACAATCTTTACTGTAGGGAGGACACTCCAGTGAACTGAGCCACAGGGCCAGGGTTGAAGGGTTTTTTATTGTTTTTTGGTTTTCTTTTTGTTTTTTTTTTATACCTGACCCTCTGTGAAGTTTGTTGATGGAATGGATGAAGTGCTATTAAAGTGCCCTAAAGCTGACATTTATAGATTTGTCAATAGAATTTTCAGTTTATCGGTGAAAAATAGAAGTGGGGACTTTGGATTTTTTTCTGCTATTTGGTTTTTTCTTTATCTTTTTCTTTGGCAGCAGTCTGGTATTCTTAATATTTTATATGCTATTCATGTTAAATTATATCTTTTTCAGTGGTTGTTGTAGCCATATGAAATGCATTTCTAAAGTATTATAGTCTAGTTAGAACTGCTGTTGACCATTTCAAAGAATATGTAAGAATTCTACCTCAGTGTATTTCTGTATACCTCCTCAGATGCGTTGGGAAATTGATTTCATGTGTTTTTATTCTATTATTACCCACAAGAAATATTATTTTTGTCATCATGAGCTAGTGAGCTCTTCCAGAAAATAAGAAATGGTATAGAAGCATACATTACCAATGTATCCCCAGAATGGCTGATTCTGTAAATTATTATTTTTCATGTAAATGTGCTATTCCTATATACTACAAAGAACGTTTTTTAGCTTTCTTTGAGTGCAGGATTTCTCTAGTGGATTTGTTCCCTGTTTATTTACATAAAATTACCTTTATTTCACCTGCTGTTTCTTTTACAAAATTGGACAAACTCCTTTTATTTTAAAAGACAGTAAAATGTGACCAATAAAAAAATCTATTTAGCACCAATGAAACATCTTAAAAAGGAAACAATTCAATGACCACAAATGACTTTTACTTTTAAAATTCTTGATTTGAAATCATCATTTCAAATATACATAATCTCCTCCCTTGCCCAGGTACTAAACTGTTAACACTTTGCTGTATTGGGTTTAACACCAGTTGTTCTGAATTGTTCTCATTATTAGTGTGTTTTCATCCGCGGGAGAGCAGTGTGTGCGCATCTGAAGCCCAAGCTGTGGTTTCCTTCCACACTGACGCTGGGTCACCCCACAACCCCACTGCCCTTCGATGTAGAAAACCATCATTGAAACCACACTACCGCTCTCCCACCTCAACCTTCTTTACTCAGCAGAGTCACCCCACCTCGGGGTCTTCCTGACATTTCTCTTGCACAGGAGTCAGTGTGCGCTTCCTTGGCAGAGGGTCTGGAAAAGCCTGTCTCAGAGGGACATTTGGATCCCCGGGCGGGCACGTTGCAGCGTCAGACCCACCAGCAAGCAGGGACCTCAGTCTCCGCGTCCTTCCGCGGGTGAATGGGTGAGGAAGGATGCAGTGCAAGCGCAGCGCGGTATTGCTCCGCCAGAGCAAGAAAAGCCTTGTGCCTTTTGCCACAACGCAATTAGGCAAGGAGGGCATTATGCCGAGTGAAATAATAAGTCAGACCGAGAGAGACAAATACTCTATGTTCTCACTCATATGTGGAATCTTAAAAAGCCTAACTTTTAAAACAGACAGGGCCATAGATTTGCACACCGGGAGTGCAATCACAAGAGTGCCGGTGTAAGAGGTTTCCTTGGTCTCTCCCCTTGAAGTTCCAACAATATGAACAGCTGTAAGTCGACAGAAAGTCCCCCGCTCGATGCTCACACGTGTCTGAGAGACTCACTCACGTCTGAAGGTGGGAAGAGAGAAGAGCTCAGATGGTGCTGAACACACACCCAGAGCTCACAGTCCGGACTCTCAGGGGGTCTCAGCCCCTGAAGGGGAGGACTCGGGCTGCCAAGGCCACTCCCTTCAGCTGGGAGGAGCACAGGTTGAGCATTCCTGCAGGAGGGTCGGTAGGGGTTGTGGCTGAGCTTAGACACCTGGACAGGGATGAAGCACAGGATGTGGCCATGGTTGTCTGGCCTTAGACCACCCAGACAGAGAAACAAAGCCAGAGCCTGGCCGCCTCTCCTCACTCTCCCAGGCTTTGCCTTCCTTGGTTCCCCCTGTGCTCGCTTCCTCTCCCCCTCCCAGAGCGCGCAGCAGGCAACCAGAGAAGCTGTAGCAGTGCTTTGGGGGTTGCAGAGCACATTATCTGCAAACCTGGGAAGCGCAGCACAGAAATATTTTTTCTGAGAGGGACAGGGGCACCGTGCTACTGATGCCAAGGTCAAATGCAGAGACACACAGGGGAGACTGCAGAGGTCTGCCCTTCACCTCTTCTAGGACAACAAAGCCATAAAGCCAGAGGCCAGCTGCCCCCAGCTCACCCCCCCCCCCCCGCCCTCCCCGCCACCCCCTCATTCCACCCCCTCCACCAAACACACACACAGAGCAGCTGCGCTGCTAGCAGCGTCTGTCTGCAGGGGGCAGCCCTGTGATTTCAGGCATTTTGAAACCCCATCACTCACTAAATCCCCTCTTAGGCTTAGTCCCCTGAGACCGAGGTGACCAGAACACAGAGGAGACACCTACCTTTGCAGGGACTATGGGCTATTTCCCACCATCCTGCAGACAGTCAGATCTGCGCGAGAGAACTAAAAAAAGGCCTTACCGTGTGTTTCGACGCCCCCTACAGGAAAACAACACAAAGTCTTCTTGTTAGTCTTCTGGGGAAGCGCACCTCTTATACAGATGCCTAGAAAGAGAAGTGTCTGCCCTTCAGCGATCCGCACACCCACTTGTCTTGTCTCAAATTCCCCTGCAGGAGGTGCTGTCCCCTCAGGAATTTCTGCTGGGACACCGTCACCTCCGGTGTGGATGCAGTGTGTGTCACTCATGTTTGTCTCTCTCATTGAATGGGGACGCCCCTCTGACTTCTCTTAACAAAAACTTTATTATGACATACAGACTGTATGTCAACTGTAATTAAAAATAAAGACATTAAACTCATGGGCCCAGTCAACAACGTGGTGATTACGGGGGGCAAGGTGGGTGGTTGGAGGTGGGAGATTGTATGAAAGGGATATATGCTGATGGAAAAAAATAAATAAAAAGAAGAAAATGAAAGAAATTACTTCAAGTTAAAAAAAGTGATGACTTGGACTTCATGCCCAACATTCTGACAGTAACCTTCAGGAGAAATTTGAGTATGTTTAGACAAGCCCACAAGTCATCCTGGTTTCAGCCAGATTTAGATGCACACAATTCAGTGGTGAGATAGGGCCCAGGCTAGGGAAATGACTGAAATGCACATTTCAATGTTTTCTTCCTCTGGGTGAGGAAAGGTAGTTCATACATCATCATATGAGGGTGAAGGGTACACGATGTGTTCCTTACCGTGGGGAAAGTGAGGCGGAAGATGGAGAAAGTGGCTGTCAGTTCAACATCATGAAAACCTTTGAATGCTCGCTCTCTGCAATGATACCCCTGAGTGGTTTCTGGAGCAAATAGCGGAACCAGTATTTTACTTTAAACATAAAAAGACTTATATGTGGATTAGTGGGAGCTCATTTTATTTCATGCAAAGTCACAGAACAGACCCGAGGTATGAGCGGGGACAGCTGTGGGACTAGAACCCACAGGGAGACCAGCCCCAGGTCACTCAGGATGACCAGTGAGGTCCCCTTAGGTCTCCGAGTGTGCAAGGCTGCCACACAGGTCTCCCCTGAGCTTCTCAGGTTACTATGTGTCCCCTTTCCTTCCACAGGTCTCCCCTTTTAGTCATAAATCAATCAAAGCATTCATCGCTGACCAACCCTGAGCTGTGGCTGAGCTTAGACACCTGGGCAGGGAGGGATGAAGCACCTGGGCAGGAAGCTACTCGAACTTCATATATACATGAACTCCCAGCACTATTCTCTGAACCCATGTAGAACACCCCCACCTTGCCCTCCTCCTGTCTTCAAAAGTGCCACCTCCAAGGCATAGCCAGGGAAGAGAGTAAGGCAGGACTCTCCTTCGTCATTTCACTGGTGCATCACTGCCCCTTCTGCAGCTGACAGAACTTCCCCACAGAATTCCCTCTGAACTCCCCAACCAGGAGCAAATTAAGGACCCAGGAGACACAGATCTGGCCTCACCATTGTCAACTGGCTCATTAATACACATTTTGAAAGATGGAAAGAAGCAATACAAACTTAAACAATCATTTTTGAAACAGAGAACCTTGGTTTTTCCCCATCTGAAAGGACCAATCATCCTTTCCTAAAGCAACTTCTTGCCCACAAATTAGAATCACAGAGAGATTTTTTTTTCCTTTCCACGAGCCTAAGGGAAAAAAAGACAAGATCATGTCAGGTATCACAAATAGATGGTCACCAAATGGGAGGAGGGGCTAGTGGCTGCAGACACTCGCATAGCCCAGGCAAGGTGGCTCAGTTGGTTGGATTATCGTCCCATACTGCTGAAGGTTGAGGGTTTGAGCCCTGGTTGGGGCATGTTCTGGAGGCAACCAATGTCTCTCTCATTCTTTCTATCTCTTCACCCTCCCCACCCTTCCTCTGTGTCTCTAAAACCAATACAAACCTGTCCTCTGGTGAGGATTGAAAAAAAAAAGACACTCAGGTGGAGTGGAGACCTTCTCACCACCTAACATACAGACCCAGGATGAATCACATCTTCATGCCATCTAGCAATTTAAACATCAGAAGTTTAAATGGGGGTACACCAAATGGACCCTGGAAATGTTGAGCTTCCCATGTCATAGATAAATGGGTAGAGGTTACCCCCAAATGAGCTAGAGTTTGAGTGTTCTGTAGGGCCTCCCACAAGCATCCAGGTCACAAGAAAGTGGGGTATTTACAGACATATCTGCCCACCGAGTAATAACAATACTTTTTGAAATGGGAGCACATTGATTTTTTTTTCTTATTTCATGGACATCAAGCCACTGGCACGTAGCTGGTGAATCTGAGGACAAGACACACTGTGACAGGTAGGGCAGGTCGCTGCAAGACTTTCCCACAACATGCAGGTATTTCTGTTAGCTCTTCATCATCCATTGCTGAAGCTAGTATGTGATACTCATCTAGGTAGCTCCATATGTGATTTCACCAGAGGAATCATCAGGGACATGTTCTTGGAGAAATTTCCCCAAGATGGGTTCTTTATAATACACTTATTGAGAAAAAAAATGTACCAAAGCTTATAATGATAGTAGGAGAAGCCCAATGTGCTGCCAAAAAAAGCATTAACTTCATTATCATAATGAATAATTACAATACCATTGTCTAGTAGGTGGGAAAGATGAGCAGGTACCCAAGTTAAGTTTTCCATGTGTAAGAAGGAAGGGGGTCTGGACAGACGGGCACTGTTTCCATGAGGAAGCCATGAGGAGGATAATAACAATATAAAATCATCTTAATGTACAGTCAGTCAACAGCAGCAGCAATTTGTGAGCCTGCAGCCCCATTGCTGTGTTGGGACAGCTGTCTGCCTGCCTGGTCGGTGGCTTCTTGCCCTTGAAAAGTCCTTGATTTCCAGGGTAGGTGGAGGCGAGTGTCAGGGAAGGGGCAGATCTCCATGCACTGTCAGGAGCCTTTTTTAAATGAGAAATGTGACCCCAGGAGTTAACTCCTTTGAGTTGGGCTGCATGTGGGTTAGTTAGTAGGACCTGGTAAGGTCCCTCCAATGAGGTTGCAGAGAGTCCTGTGTTTGATGTCTCTTCCAAATGACCGAATCTCCTGGTTGTAAGCCTTGATCTTTGAAATCTGTGTCTCCTGGGAGCACAGTGTGAAATGAATTGGTTTCTAATTTATCAGTGTTTTTAAGCTGGTTAATAAGTCCCTGACAGTAGTGTAGAAGGTCTCCTTTCAGCAAAATTGGTTCACACCCCCTTTCATCCAGGTGCACAAGGAGGCCAGAGACCAATCCCGAAGGAGAAAGTTCCTGTTCCCCAAAGGGCATGGCTCTCGGGTTGAGTTGCACTCCAGGGAGAGCTTCTGTCCAGGGCAGAGTGAAAGCTTCTGAAGTTCTGTCCAGTTGAATTTTGATGTCCCATTGGTGTGTCCCCCAGTCCAGAGGGTGGGGGTGAGGGGCACAGTGAAAGTGCTGCAGAAGGGGCCAAAGGTTCCAGACGGATTTTGTGACTTGTCCAGTGAAATGAGTCCTCAGTCACTCTGTCACTCAGAGGGAATTCTTCAATGGGGAGTTATTCTTTCTAACTAGAATTGCCAGTCATTAAGGCTGCCACTCTCCTGCAAGGCAACACCTCAACCCAGTGAGGAAACACACAAGTCATCACTCATGTACATTTGTGTCCCCGAAACAGTGAGATTTGGATGAAATGCAATTGCCAAACCTCACGTGGACCCACAGGGAGTGGGAAATGTCCTTGGGACCCAGGAGTGGGTTCCCAGCCTGTACTTTGGACAGATAGGACGTCTGCTATACTTTTCATGAGCTACAGCAGGAGAAGGTCTCCAGTGACATCGTTCACTCCATGAAACCACCTTCCCAGGACTCCAGTGTGGTGGCTCATGTACAGGTTCAAGTGCAAGGCGTCGGGCCCCTGCAGGTAAGATAGGTTCTGATTGGGTCCAAGCCACTCCTTTCTGTCTGGGTCAACATTTTCACCTTTTGTTGCTATATTCCCTTTTCTTCCTCCTTAGCTGTCTGACTAAACTGTCAAAGATAATCCTTTATTGACTTAATAGAAAGCAGGGAACATTTTTGGATCTGGATAATTTGTCCAATGCTGCCTGCCTAGCTGCAGTGTCAGCAAAATGACTTCCTTTCCCTTCCATGGAGGCAGCTTTAGAATGCCCTGGAATTTTGACAATGGTCCATTGCTTTGGGTCCTGTGTGGCATCTAATAAATCTGCAACCAGTTTTCCATTTGTTTGTGGGCTGCTCTGAGGAAGTGAGGAGGCCTCCCTACTTCCCCATCATCCCACAGTTCCAGCTGCACCAGGTGCACACGACTCTGAGTGTAAACATTGGCTATTGGACCTTCGTCCAGGTGACAAGCCCGAGTTAGAGCAATGGGTTCAGCATGCTGGGCAGATTTCATTTCCAGTCGATGAGAGCTCTCAATTGTGTCCACCATGGAAGTTGCTGCATATCCCTTTCAGTAATGTCCCTGTTCATCTCTCAGATAAGATCCCTCTGTAACCAAATTGAAGCAGCAGCATCAATAGGAGTTTCCTGTAAATCACTGCTAGGAACCAGCAGGTGGTCAGTCAGCACAACACAACTGTCTTCATGGTGTAAAGGGGGTAACAGGTGCAGGGTTAAGGTGATCACACCGAGCTAAAGTGACATCAGATGCAGAGAGCAGGACACTTCCTGAGAAGCCAAAAGACAAACAGACACGTGTTGAGAGTGATGAGAGGTCAGTAAAGAGTCAGCGGAATGAGGAACATAAATAGTTATATGAGTGCCCTGAATTCCGTCTTCTGTCTGTTTACACAACTCCGCTACACTTGATGACCAGCATTCCTGGAGGGGCGGGAAGTTTCCGGCAGGAGGACTGTTCTGGACAAAGCGCCAGGTCCCCAGACCTGGACCCTGACCCTGCCGGGGGTTCTCACTCCCATTGGCTGTCTGATCACTAAACAAGCCATCGTCATCACTAGAGCTTCTCTTTCCCCAGAAGCCCAGGATCTTGGTCCTGCTCCTGCTGCTCCCTGGGGCCCTGGCCCTAACCTAGACTTGGGACGGTGAGTGCGGGGCAGGAAAAAAGGGATCCCTCGGGGGCCAACGACCTGGAGAAGTCATGTCCCAGCACCCCAGGCCCAGACCTCAGATTCTCGCTTCACTCTGCCGCACCCCCTTCCTCCTCCTCCCAACCACTGCCCCCTGTTTTGTCCCCTGAATCCCCTGCCACTAGGGGTCCCGCTGCACCCCTAGCACGCGCGTCCTCCCCACCCCCAGGTCCGCACAGCCTGAGATATTTCAGCACCGCCATGTACAGACCAGGCCGCGGGAAGAGCCGGTACATCGTCGGCAGCTACGTGGGCGACACGGAAATCTTACAGTTTGACAGAGAGGTCGAGGCCAAGGCTGGAGCCGCGGGTGCGGTGGACGGAGCAGCCGTGGGTGGAGCAGGAGCATCCAGATTTTTGAAAGGACCAGACGCAGGAAATGAAGCACAATGAACAGACTTCCCGAGCAAACCTGAACAAGCTTCTGGCATACTACAACCTGAGCGAGGACGGTGAGCCACCGCTGCGCAGGTCCGGGAACGATCTCCATCCCCAAATAGGGGCCTGGGGCACCCTGAGGCTGTGGCCAGGTGTGGGCTGTGCTGGGCTAAGTGGGCGAGGCTGACTTCGGAAACGGGTCAGTGTCCCGCACCTTCCAGGAAGTGACCTGCTGTGTTATGGGGTCGGACTGGCGCTTCCTCCTCCGGTTCACTCAGTTCGCCTACCGCGGTACCGACTTCGTCACCCTGAACGAGGACCCACGCTCCTGGACCACAGCGGCCACAGCGGCTGGGCTCAGCTGGCACCAGTTAGTGCAGGTCCCTGATGCAGATGTCAGGAGGGTCTTCCTGGAGGACACCTGCATGTGCTGGCTCCTGGAGAAGGGGAAGGAGACGCTGCTCAGAGCAGGTACCAAGGCACGGGCCTCCCCAAGGAGGGGATCTGTGAGCTGGGGTGGCTTGCTACACCAAAAGGAGGAAAACCAGGCAGTGTCAGAATCTAATCCTGTTCTGGAGAGGGAAGAGTCCCCCAGGTGTCCTTATTCTGTGACTCACCCGCGGGCCCAGCTTTCTCTAAAGGACAATAAGGGCCCCAGCCTCTCCCTGAAACACCCCACAGCGGTTCCCTCACACCCTGCAACACCTGGTGCTCCAGGACGCTCTCCCTGGTTCTCTGGATGAGACCCTCTCTGCAGGCCTGACTCCGGGTTTGCTGAGTCATTCAGCCTCCACCTGAGTCTGTGTCTCCCCTCAGAGACCTGAACACTCCTACCCTAGGTTCTCACCCTGATTCTGGAAATTTCCAAGAAATAGGGGATTATCCCAGATGCCTCTGTCCAGGCTGGTGACTGGGTGTTGCTCTCCCTTCCCCCACCCCCGCTGTCCTGTTCACTGTCAGGGTGGTCACATGAGCACTGCTGGAGTGTCCCATGACCATGCAAAGTTCCTGAATTTTCTCACCCTCCCCTCAGACCCTCCAAAGACACACCTGACCCACCACCCCATCTCTGACCATGAGGTCACCCTGAGGTGCTGGGCCCTGGGCTTCTACCCTGCGGACATCACCCTGACCTGGCAGCGTGATGGGGAGGACCTGACCCAGGACATGGAGCTTGTGGAGACCAGGCCTGCAGGGGACGGGACCTTCCAGAAGTGGGCAGCTGTGGCTGTGCCCCCTGGAGAGGAGCAGAGATACACGTGCCATGTGCAGCACCAGGTGCTGCCTGAGCCCCTGACCCTGAGATGGGGTGAGGAGGGGGTATGGGCACAGAGCCTCACCTCAGGGTGTCCCTGAGCAGGGTCAAGACTCAGGTCCGAGGGTGACCTCTCACTTTCCCCTCCCAGACCCCCCTCCTCAGACCTCCATCACCATCATCTTCGTGAGCGTCACTGCTGCCCTTGGTCTCCTTGGAGCTGTGGTCACTGGAGCTGTGCTGTGGAGGAGGAAGTGCTCAGGTGGGCAAGGGGTGGGGCTGCATTCCCTGAACCCCTGGGGGTCAAGTCCAGGTGGAAGTGTGCTCTGCCTTGTTAAAGGGTATTGTATCCCCGCAGAGTTTTGTCCATCTGGGGCCTATATCCTAATACTGACCTTTTGTGAGGCCCTTGGGAAAATGAGGGACACATTTATCACCTGATGATTTTAGTGATGGGATCTGATTCCCAGCTGTCCCCAGAGTGTAGGGTCTCTGCTGAGGACAGATGTCCAGGTGGCTGGTTGCTCCAGTCTTCACACATGTACTTTCCTCATATTTCCTGATCTTACCCTGGGTGTTCAGTCACAGTTCTGGAAACTTCCCTGTGCTTCAGGAGTGTGGGAATCCTTTAGGGTCACAGGACCCAGCCTTCCCCCTGACTTCTCAGAGAAGGTTTTCTTCCCACAGACAGAGGCAGGGAGAACTACGCTGATTTTGTCTGTAAGTCTGGGTGTTGGGGAGGTGATGTCTGGGACCCTTGGGAGAGTGTGGGCTGGAGTCTGTGAGGGGGGCTTACCCACCCCATAACTCTGGTGTTGTGTCTTCCCCAGGCAGTGACAGTGTACAGGGCTCTAATGTGTCTCTCACAGCTCCTGATGGTGAGACACTGAGGGCAGGAAGTGTGGGGCATTGGGACTAAGGAGCACAGCTGTGTTTTGGAGATTCTCAGAGTGTGTTTGGGGAACATTCTGAGCATGTGGTGGCTGTGGGAGAATTTGACACTTCTGAGACTGACCTGAGTTTATTCTTGACAACTTTCTTTCTCAGTGTATCAGAGCTGCTTTCCATGGAAGTTGGTGTAAAAGTCATTGCAGCCTCCCCTTGGGACTTCAAGGATCCCTGACTACTGTTTCTACAACCAGCATCAGAATGTGTCTGTGTCCTTATCAGCATCATGTTAGAAGGTGGTCTCCAGGCCACCCTCCCCACAGGGAAGAAATACTTAGGAAAGAATTTTTTAAAAAATACCAGAACACCTGTGAATCGCTATAAAATGCAGTAGGTCTGTGCATTGGGGAACTAAGAACAGGCTGAATGGCCAGCCTCACAGAGCCCATGTTGTGTGGCAAAGGGACAAACCGCACACTGTGACCACAGTCAGTGAGGAAAGAGTTCCCCTGAGCAGGTAGGAGATGCTGTGGAGAAGGGAATGCACTGGGGTGTGTTGGGAGAGGCAGGAGGCCTGTTGGAATTTGGGTGGTCAGCCTAGGCCTCATGGGAAGGTGGCCTTGGAGTAGAGATGAGGAAGACACAAGGCATTATATGTCCTAATCCAGGAGATTGTCTGGGGCAGGTTCCTTCCAGGTAGGGACACCTCCTGTGCAGATGCCCTGGGGAGGGAGCCTGTGTGTATAGTTTTGGAGCAGTTGGGAGGCCCGTGTGGCTACAGCAGGGTCATTGAGAAAGTCTAAGTTCTGGCCATGTCATGTAGGCCGAGGGGATGTTGGAAGGACATTGAATGAGTCAGTTTTCAGGAAAGAGAGAGATGGTGTGACTTTCTCTTTATTTATTTTTTTTTAGTACAGAGATATTTATTTTAAAATTAGTGTTATGTAAATATATCAAAAGTGACTTAGATTAAAATCTCCAAAGTGTATGGTTTCCAGTAGGTGTTACTCTATCTACACCTTCACTGCTTTTGTTCCACTGTTCTGAGTCTCTTTACATCCATATACTTACCATGAGGCATAGAGACATTCTGGGAGGGACAGACTGTGTGCCATGGGACAAGGGGACCGCATGGCTCCCAGTGATGTTCCCTGTGACCACCTGTGCTCCATGTACAATTAAGGGTTTCTTCCCACACATCTCAATGTGACCTTCTGTGCCTCTGGCCAAGGCTGGTTGAGTCCCGTGACTCTAGCCAAGTGTTGCTTTGTTCTCTGGGAGTCACCCCAAGCTTCCAAGACCCCCTCTTGTAGACCTTAGGGGTGTTTGTGTGGAGTTCAGAGAGCTGACCAATCCAAACGTAAGGAACACCTGTTTACAGCAGGAACTATTTCAATGTCCACTGTCCTTAATCCACTGCAAACATTGCTCTCATTCTGTGGATGCTGAGTCCTGGAAGGTCATGGCCAAGGAGTCGATATCCTTAGTGGCTTCCTCTGAGAGTTCCTCCCCAAGAGAGAACCCTCAGGCCACAAGGTCAGTCTGGCTGCTGGGCTGAGAACAGAATCAGGAGACAAGGGACCAGCGAGGCAGGAGGGAAAGGTGTGGGGAAGCTCCCATGGTTCCAGGCTGCAGGTGCTGGGTGTTCTGACAGGGCTGTGAGTGGTGGAAACAGTGGGAAGGGACTGGACCCTGAATGCATTGGGAAGATGGATTTCACAGCATTTCCTAAGGATTCAATCTGGTGCATGGGAAGGGAGTCAAGGAGGACACCCCACATTTGTACTGTGCCAGCAGAAAGGTGGGGTTACATCAGCAGAGAGGGGGAAGACTCTGGCAGGAGCATGTGTAGGGGAGGGGTGGGTATTTCAAGCTTTCAGCTGAAGAAAGGGTCAAGGTGAGATGTGTGTTAGACACACCAGTGAGGTGTCAGGTTGGACAGATGAGTGTGGGGACCTTGAGGAGAAATGTCTGGGCTCGAGACATAGATGTGGAGGTGATCTATGAAAATGACATTTAAATCCGTGAGCATGGATGAGGCCGCCAAGTGAACCAGGACTGTAGAAGAGGAAGAACAAGGACTGGACACTGCACCCACCTGTTCTAACAGTGAGGATATTCAATCTGGTGACTCCGCCTCCTGTGACGGCATGTTTCCCCACCACAGATTCACCATTTGGTGTTTGTCATTCATTAGTAACTTACAGGGAGATATTCTGAGGTTGTCCTGCTGTGCTCTTCACCACTTCTACACTCACCCTCCTTAGCCCCTCTCATAACTTCCACCCAAGTCAGCAAAAATATGATGGTTGTCCTGTATCAGCCCTGGACACTTATGAGTAGGGTGTGAAGTACAGCTTAGAGAACATAGTCAATAATGTTGTCATAATTACGTATGGTATGAGATGTGTACTAGATTTATCAGGGAGATTAATTAGCAGGCTATATAAATGTTTAATCACTGTGCTTTACAGATGAAACTAATAAATACTATATTTCAACTGTTTTGAAAAATAAAAACAAATATTTAAAGTTTAAAAGGTGCTAACTTGGACATCATGCCAGCATCAATATCCTGTCAGCATTTGGGGGGAGAAATTTGAGTATTTCATAAGAAGCCCACAAGCCAGATTTTTTACCACACAATTCAGTGATGAGCTAGGTCCCATGTTGGGGAAAGGACTTAAATCCATACGTAACTGTTTTTCCAAATGACTGGGGATGCAAAGGTAGTTCATATATTACCATATGAGGGTGGAAGGTACATACTGTTTTCTCTACCGTGGGGTGAAGCCAAGAGTAAGACTGAGAAAGTGGCTCTCAGTTCAACATCATGAAAATCTCAGAATGCTCGCTCTCTGCAATGATACCCCTGAGTGGCTTCTGGAGCAAATAGCGGAACCCAACATTTTGTAATTTAAACATATAAAAGAATTTATATGCGGATTATTGGGGGCTCATTTTATTTCAGGAAAAGTCACTTAACAGACCTGAGGTGTGAGCAGGAAGAACTGTGGGACTAGAACCCACAGGGAGACCGGCCCCGGATCACTTGGGATGACCAGTGAGGTTCCCTTAGGTCTCTGAGTGTGTAAGGCTGCCACACAGGTCTTCCCTGAGCTTCTCAGGTTACTATGTGGCTCCTTTCCTTCCACATGCCCCCTTTTTGGTCATAAACCAATCAAAGCACGCATTGCTGACCAAGCCTTTGGGTGGGTAGGAGGCCCCACCATGCTGGGAAGGCTCACTCCTGGGCTTTCTCAGAGTCAGGTCTGTCTTGGTGAACAGGGCAGACCCCTGGGAACAGGGCCAGGCTGTAACTCCAAACGGCATTGAAGGTTGAAGTGTTATTATTCAGAGAAGGTGGGGGAACAGGAGGCAGTCAGAGCCTTCGTGTCCTTGTTTGTGAATGTTCTGGATCTTTTCCAGTTTTTCAGCTGCGGTGGCCTGAGTCTTTTCGCTGCTTGTGGTCAGTTGTGTTTTTCTGCCTCTGGTGTAACAGTCACACCAGGGACAACAGTAACTGTATTAACCCGCAACACCGATTAGAAACACAAAACATCTAATACTAGACAAGGAAGCGTCTGAGGGGAACTGGTGTCCCAGCCACCAAAACCCTTTGCATGTATCCTCAGAAGTTTTACTAACTTAATAATATGTCTTCCTCCCTGGTCCACTGTCCTTTCTACCTTGTGTGTTATGTTTGGTCAGATGAACTATGACGTACTATTATTTCATTATCCAGAAGCTCTAATTTTTCTTCTGGCCACTTAGTTTCCATAGGAATGAATTCACAGAAGGATTAAGTTCAATTTCCCAGAGTGCTGGATTTTTTAAGTATATTTTATTGATTATGCTATTACAGTTGTCCCAATTTTCCCCCTTTATCTCCCTCCAACCTGCACCCCCAACCCTCCATCATTCCCCCCTTAGTTCATATCTATGCGTTGTACATACAAGTTCTTTGAGTTCTCTGTTTCCTATATCATTTTTTACCTCTCCCCATCTATTTTATACCTACCAATTATGCTTCTTCCCTGTACATTTCCCCCCACATTCTTCCCCTCCCCCTTCCCACAGGTCTTTGACCTGTACCCCCTTTCCCTCCAGGTGATGTCCATTTCTCTGATTCCATTCCTATTCCAGTTGTTGCTTAATTTTTGTTTTTGTTGTTTTTCTTTTTTTTAGGTTTATTTGTTGATAGTTCTGAGTTTGTTGTCATTTTACAGTTCATAGTTTTTTATCTTTTTTAATTTCTTAGGTGAGTCCCTTTAACATTTCTTATAATAAGGGCTGGTGATGATGAACTCCTTTAACTTTACCTTATCTGGGAAGCACTTTATCTGCCCTTCCATTCTAAATGATAGCTTTGCTGCATAGGTTGATCTTGAGTGTAGGTCCTTGCCTTTCATGACTTTAAATACTTATTTTCCTCAGTCTTGCTTGGACACAGGCAGAGGCCTAAAGATGTGATCCTTACCCACACATCCATGGCCAATGTCATGATTCTTCTCTCCTCTGGGATTCCCCACAGGATGGCAGCTTTGGTTTAGAGCATCTTCCCACCTCCCCAACCCCGTCCACTCTTGGGTATGTGTCTGTTATGTACAGAGAGCACCACCTTGTGACCACCTGAGTCCTGGGCACCTATAAGTTCTTCACAGAACCCTGGGAGAGTGGAAAGGAGGATGCTCAGAGGAGGAGCCCCAAGCTCCTCCATCCTTCCTGTTGCATCTGCTGAATATTCAGCTGGATGTTCAGTTTCTTTCTTTGTTCCCTGCTTTCAAGATTTTATTTATTTAATTTTAAAGAGAGGGGAAGGGAAAGAGAAAGAGAGGGAGAAGGAAAGAAACATTAATGTGTGGTAGACTCTTGCACGCCCCCCACTAGGAACCTGACTTGGCCCAAAACCCAGGGATGTGTCCCCACCAGAAACGGAACTGGAGACCCTTTGGTTCACAGGTCCTTGGCCAATCTATTGAGCTACAACAGCCAGGGCCAGTTTCTTAATGAATATCTCTGCACTTGTGAAAGTCACTGCTCCACTGAACAGGCACAAAGATACCAACAGCAAAGGGAAGTGTTTAGTGCACCCTCAAAATCCAGTGCAGGCATTGCCATCTTGTGGTCATGTCTTGATGTCAGGTTCTTTGTCTTCATGATCTGGCCCAGAGTCTCCATGGTGCTTCACCTGCACAGACACCACCAGAGGCTGCAGCGCATTTAAACCCCGCAGTCACCACCAATGCCCTCCAGAGACCAGAGTCACCCACACTGAGCTGATGCTGGTGGACACCTGTGCCACTTTCTATGAGCTCGATTCCATTTCTTTCCATCACTCTCTTTGTAGATTCTGGTCTGTGGTTGATGCAGATGTTTCAGGTCTTGGTTTCCTGTTCGCCCAGCATCAGCCCCTCCCTGCTGCTCCTCAGGGACCTAGAACTCCTGAGTCTGCTCTTGACGTGGCGAAACCACAGTTGAGATGGTCAATATACAGAAGATAGCTTCAATAGTAACCATGACTACTCTGTTCAGGAATTATGTCTTCAGTACCATTTATTACATAAAATCTGTGATGACCTTGGAAGCTCAATTTGAAATTGGAGCTTCTCTGGAAGATTTTGAAGTCAATCCAGAATATAACCAGCTTGATAAAGATCCATAAAATTGTAGAAGAAATATGTTTCCCCACTGACCAGTGCAGCTGTTGAAAGGAATCACCCTTTTTTTTTTCAGGAATATTGAACATTTTCCATAAATTTACCTCAATGTGAATGTGGGTGACAGTTGACTTACCAATATATTGGATTACCACATAATCCAGTATTGGTCTAGATTCATATTACTCTTCTGTGGGTGAAGGTTTTATTTCATGGATGAAGGGAAAGACTTTGGGAAATGAACAATTGTTTTAACCATTGTTTTATATCTTTTTCCCCCTGATACGTCTGCAATGTGCTGTCATGTTACAGAGAAAATCAGGTAGTTCCTTTGAATTGCCTCCTCTTACCTGTGCTGATTTGTTTTACATGGTTGGCTCTCCATGAACTTTGTTCATTGGATGGATAAAGTCCCATTACAGAGAGATAAAGTGGCCATGTACACATTCGCCATGTAAGTTTTTGCTTTATCACTGAAATTTGAACATGGGGTTCTGTTCACACTCAGGTTTTCCTGATTGATTTTTTTAAAAACAAAACACTACTTTGGTTTTGCTCACTTCTTCATTTATTAGAATAATCACATTTGGAGAGGCACAAAGCACTTAAATTTCACACGATGACAAAGTTATCACAAATCCCAAATAATGTTAGCCACCGATATTCACTTACTCTGTTTAAAGAAAACCTTTGAAACACCTGAGTCAGCCTGGTGTACAGAGACCCTGAATATATGGGAACTCACATTTTTAAATACTTGTATATCCTGCTTTAATAATGTTTCCTTTCAATGGAATCTAGCCTGAAAGGGATTGAAATGTCTGTGCAAATGCTTTGGAGACAGTGACACTAATCTGTACAGCATAAGAAGGTGTAGTGTGCACAGTTCTGCCAGGAGTCTCTGGTCCTTCTGGGCTCCCATGGCTTGTACTGTCCATTCTGGTGCTGTCTGAATAATAATTTTCTCCAAAAGGTTATTTACCTGGAAATGAAGGGACTGGATGTTTGTCCCATGTTAGCAGGACTTCTGGGGTTTCAAAATGAACTATACCACCAATCTGATCAATAAATCCATTCATACGTCCTTCTGTTATCCTTTGTGATGTTAACTTTTCTGCCCTAGTTACAGGGATCTCTAAAGATCCCCAAGCTCTTCAGAGGTAACATTACTTTATAATTTGCTTGCAGATAACACATTGCTTCAGTAACAGCTCTTCCAAGATGCTAGAACCATCAGCTGAGGTTGCTTTTGGTGAGGCATCAGCATGGCAGCAAATGCTTGAAGCTGATTTCCTCTGATGACCCCACCCAGGTACATTTTCTCTAGGATACCCTGAGCAGCAGGTTGCTGGCCCCTTTTACCCTGTAAAAGAGTAGCAAGCATTCAAGAAAGCTGTTGTCCTGCTGATGTTAAGATGTCTCAGTGCCAAGCACATTTTAATGCATCTAGTCTTCTGCTTTGGTGCCCCGTTGCCTTGTAAGATAGCTCATTGTACCTTTGGGCAGCTTCAGTGAATTGCCTTTCAAATCAAGAACATGTTCATGAGATACCTATCATGTATCTGTAACTATTCCCTGGTTGATTTGTTCTGAAGCAATGAGGCTGGATTTATGGAAACCTCTGCCTGGACTGGATCATTACCCTGCAGACACAGATGAGCCATCTTCAGGGGTATCTTCAGGTCACAATCCACTTTGTACTGTTTTTGTCCCATTTGCAAAGAAATTCTCACCAGTGCTCACTCTGCCTTTCTCCAATCTTCCTCCTTCTCATAGGGGGATGAAAGATGCTCTCTCATGGAAGGCAACTAAAAATGCTTTGTTGACATGTATAAAAGGGAAGGCAGTTGGAGAGGATAGTCAAGAGCTCAGCTCAGGGCTGACAGTGCTGGGCTCCATGTCTGGGCTCTGGGCAATGAACTTGCACACCTTCCCCCACTGCTCACTCAGGGCGCTGCCTTCTGTGGAGGCCAAGCTGGGTCTTTCTCTTCTTCTGGGGTGTGGTCTTTAATATCTTGTCAACTCTTTGTTGCTTTTAAGAAATTGCTTTTTGTATTATACATGACATTTTTAGCTATTTTCTGTGGGAAAATTTGTCCGCAGAGTCCAGCCAAGTTTTCCTGGAATTGAATTTCTAAGGCAAACAGTTAGTCCCAGAGGACAGGTTCAGAATCTGGATCTTAAATCATGATCTGAGGATGATCTGTCTGGAGTTTTATAAGTGAAGAGATTTTATGTGATTTTTTCTTTGAAAACATACAAGAGAACTCAAAACACTCTCAAGAATACACAAAATAAATGAGTCACACTGTCCCCCTGCTCCCTCAGTCACCAAAGTCTTCTACCAGGAAACCACCAAAGTGAGTCACTTCTGATTTCTCTTCCAAGAAAAACATATCTGTGCATTAATGTTGGTGTTATGGCTGACAGAGCTCAGGCCACAGACTGGGAGAAAATGTTTGCAAATCACTTGTTTGAGACTATATATAAGAATCATCAAACTCAAAATAAGAAAACAATAACTCAATAAAAAGTGATCAATATTCTAGACAGACATTTCGCCAAAAAATTTTTGTCAGCCCTCGGTAGGTGGCTCAGTAATTTGGAATGTTGTCCTATGCAGCAAAAGGCTGTGGGTTTGATTCCTGGTCAGGGCACATACTTGGGTCTAGTGTATGTTCCCCGGTCTGGGTGCCCAGGGAAAGCAACCTATCAATGTTTCTCTTTCACATCAGTGTTTCTCCCTCTTCCTTCCTCTCCCTCTGAAAGCAATAAAAAAAATGTCCTTGGGTCAGGATAAAAAAAAAAGAAAAGAGAAAAGAAAAAAAAGGAAACAAAAGGTTTATTTAAGGAAGCAGCACAAACCCGGTGTCACAAGTAAATTGTTGCTCTAGGACCTGGCTCCCCAGTGGCTTCTAGGGGATGGGTTGCATAGGGGGCAGAGGGACTCAGGGCCAAGGTCTGCATTGATCACTCAGCACTAGGATAAGGGGTCGTTGGTCATTGCATCTGGCCCTATGTCAGCGACAGCGTCATTCTGTCTAGCTTCACACATCCATTCCACAGCTCTGCCCAGAGTCTAAATCTTCATGAGTACGTGTTGCAACACATCAGATTTTCAACCTCTGTCATCTCTGCAGACACCTGTCCACAGCCCTCGGTCCTGCTACAGGGGGACTGCGTCCCTGCACACCTGGTGCCAGGTGGACACTCTGGATGTGTGTCACCTCATCTCGGTCAGTCCTGGCCTCTCTTGTTCTGGCTCCCCTCTCACCGGGTACCTGCATGTTCTTTTTTGGTTTGCTTCCTCATTTTTCCCACTTTTCATGGTAGTATTTTCCAAAAAAGAACATGGAAAGTTAACTATTAAAATTCTAAGTACATGAAGAAACTTTAGGCTATCCTAGCCCTTATTCACATCTTGACTTGATGTGGAACTCTGTGTTGGAAACTTTTCTGCAGAAAATGGAATGCATTGCATCAACATCTTCTGGTCTCCAGACCCATATTTGCTGCCAATGAAGTTTTCAAGGTTTCTCCCACCCTGTTTCTGAAATTTCATCATGATGTATCACAGTGTGGGTCTGTTTTTAGCTACTGTAGCGAGACTTTAATTAGGTCATTCAAAATGCAAATTTGTATCTGTAAACTTTGAGAAATATTGTTGAAAAGTTTGAAATCATTTCTGATTCATCATTATTTCTAGACAGACATTACAAACTTGTTGGGATCCCTTGGCTGACAGACTAATAGGTCTTTTCTCCAACTTACCCACACTTTTCCATTTGTATGACTTAGTAGGAGTACAATTTGAATCTTCCAGTTCACCTATTGAAATATTCGCTTTTATGTTGATATTTTTAATTTCCAAGAAATATTTCTTGTTCTATGATTGTGCATAATTGTTCTGTTTCAGATGCCATTATGTTTTACATCTGTTAGATAATATTGAGACCAATGGAAGGGGACCCGTAGGGCTTCTGCTTATCCACTTCTGTGATATCAGGAACCTTTCCCTCACAGCACTGGGTCATGATTACACTTCTCTGTGTCATTTCTACTAGTGGTCCATCTCTCCCACGAGAGTGCCACAGTCACAGAGCCAGGGTCCTACTCTGGCTCTGCATTCTATCTCCAGACTCTACCTAATCCTGACATGGTGGAGGCTTTGAAACCTATGCTGGGTGATGAACTTGACTGCAGTCTGGACGGCTAAGGTAAAATGCCCCAGATGTCCTCCTGAGCTGAGCCCTGTCCAGGACATTCTGGAACTTTGCAAACATTCACTTGCATGATATGCAGAGTCATAGTAAGGCAGGATAGTAAGGAGCTAGGAAAATTCCTAGGCAAGAGGAATGAGGAAACTAGGGCAAGAAAATTAAGGAAGGCCAAACACTCTGAACAACTTACAGCCAGCTGGTGAATTGCAAGACCTCATCGTCCCCTAACCAAGGACACTGAGAGGAAATGGTTTGTACCTCTCCTCCCCAACCAGGGGAGACATAGCTTGAATCTCCCTGCCTGGAGTGAAAATAAACAACAGACACTCAATTAATGCCATTTGTGCCAGATGAACCCAAGGACAGAAGAAGTCAGGGGAACAAATAACAAACAAAACAAAACAAAAACCATTAGAGCCAGACAGAACTAAGGAAAATTAAAACAGTGGAGCTGACCAGAGGATAATCCCAACCCAACTATGTGCTCATTTTGATGCATCAGCATATTAAAATCACCCCTGGAAAGCTGGTGAATATTCTGCAGACAGCCTCTCCTAAGATTTTCACACAGAGAAGAGAGATTAAAAACCCTCCAGACAGAGACTTGGGGCAGCTCATTTTAGAGCTCACTCATGGCCCGGTTTCAAACATGAACTTCTTTCTATCCTTCTGAGCTCCAAGTTGCCCTTGAGATTTTCAGCCAGGGGAGTGGGCAGCTAGTACTGGGCTTACCTCCATCCTGTCTCCATGACCCCCTTTTCTCAGACTTCCTAATGAGCTGAGGAAGCTGCCCCACCTAGACTTTCTCCAGCTGCTTTTCTACCCTAAGTCCTTCCTTAGCATCACTGTCCCCAGCCTTAATAAACATATTTTTAAAACCCCCTGGGCTTGGGTTCTGGAATATTTTCCAGAGAAAGCCAAGCACCTTCTCACCACACACCACACACCACACACCACACACCACACACCACACACCACACACCACAGGCTGGCCTGAGGCAGAACCACTGAGGCTCAGGCCTGTCTGGTGGCAACAGCTGTTAAGGGACCCAGTGAAAGTGAGTCACCAAGGCTCTGAGAGAAAACACCTTGCATTCACCGCAGCCCCACCACCCTGAACCTCTCTGAGTCTCCTTTCCCCTCTGCCCCAAAAGAATTCCATATTGAGTACCTCTTGGGTTTGCTCTGAACATTACACTTGACCCTCTATGTGGATCCCATGGTGTCACTGCCTGAGACAGATTAAGTAATCTTCTGTTCATAGTTACCATCATGCTGTTGACTGGAGCATTTAGAGACATTCCATCCTTTCACTTTTATAAAACCACAACACAAGATGCATCCATATAAATATATATATATATGAATATATATATGGACAAGTGTGATCATCTTCTTAGGATAAATTCCTAAAGGAGGAATTTCTGTGTCAAAATGGACACACATTTAAATTGCTGAGACCTTTTACAAAAGCATCCTTTCAGGAATTTTGTCCCATTTTTCAACCCCCTCAACCTTTACAACAGAATGTGTTCCCTCCCCACTGGTAGAAACACTCACCATTTTCTTTCATCTTTGTCAGACTTCCAGATTTTAATTTTCTGTTTCTCTTATTCTACATTCTCACTTTTGTTTACATATATTTATTACAAATATAATTATTTAATATTTGCATTTCTTTTTTTCTAAGTGTTTCTTGAAATTCTTTTTTTTTTTTGACTGAGCTGTATATGTTTTTACATATTGAATTTAAGAAAAAAGGAAAAGTAGTCCTAACATTGGAACCCATGCGGCGCTTAGAGTGACTCCCAGTGTTGCCACCAGGCCGGGTTATTCTCCGGTGGGAAACACGCGGTCTCTCAGAACATCAGCATCAGACAAGGACATCCCAAGACCACGGCGACAGGAGACACAAAACAACATCACACTGCGTGTGGTCTCAGCACAGACCGAAAGGACACATGGTGCGGCTCACACACTAACAAGCAGCTCCAGGGCGGGGCAACAGAAGGGAAGGCAGCGTCCTTCCTATCACCCCTCACCCTTGCTCCCGTCTGCTTTGTCCCGAGGTATTTCCTGAGATACCCAGTCACAGACGTGCCCCCTCATCCTGACTACCCAAATCTAGAGGGGCCCCTGCGCCCAAAGATCCTCCTGAGATCGCCACCCAGAGCCCATATCCTGCGCACGTCCTGTCTCACCCATCCCTTAAGCTGCCCACGTCTCCCCGAGTGTGCTCTCCCCCGCACAGCAGGGATGCACACAGCCTGCTGTCTGCCCCCTGTGCTCCTCCAGGTCTTTGGCGGAAGAACACTGACACACGTTACCTTCCTCTGTCAACACTTTTATGTGTCTTTGAGTTTGGTTATGGGAGCGAGTTTGTATCTACAGAGCGTGTGGTTGACATAGAAAAGTTTTATGTTTTCCTTTACGGTTTTTCATTTTTGGGTCTTGCACAGAGAATATTTCATTCTACAATTGTAAAAACTTCATATATATTTTCATCTAGGGGAGAGGGGCCCAAGGATGAAGGGAAACAGAATTACTTGAAATCTGGGGAAACATGGGGAAGACAAATAGGTGAGGAATTCTAGGAGGCAACTCTGAAGGTTACACCTTCTGCTTCACAACCTTTTAACTATGTCTGGGGCCCACGGGTGTTTGGTGTATGTCATGTTCAATAAATATCTTCTCTTGAGTTAACTGAAGGTTTACGTGCCTGCTTATATTCTCCAGGTTCACAAAAACAACACGAAGCATCCCAAAGTGATGTGCACAAGGACGAGCCCCAGTGAGGAGTGTTTTTCATAACTTAGAGCGTTAAATCACATTTTGGGTTAAGTCTGCACACTCTAGTCATTAAATACATAATAAGTAAACTTTCCTGGGCATGCTATATTTTGAGGACGTATCTAAGACCCTCACAGACAAAGGAATACCCATGACCTCTACGGAAAGATAATTTTAATATATGTCAAACTATGGGTCACACGGTGTCTCTGCCGGCAGAGACTGTAAACTAAAAACACTCTAGACTGGCACTGTGATATGGTAGCTAAAAGATGCCTCTGGCTTTTGAATGAAAAGTAAATAAAAGTAGAAGTTCAACTACTCTGCACACAGGTCACACTTCAAGTGCTCAGGAGCCACCTGCAGCCAGCAGCTGCTGTGTTGGATGTGCAGACACAGAACAACCCCTTGTTCCAGAACATTCTATTGGACAGAACTGCTCTTCATGTTTTCTGGTCTCTAGTCACAGCACTAGACACATGAAAAAGGAAGGGGTCAATATCATCTCTCTGACAGGTGACACCAGATTTTTGTCTGGGACATGAATATGTATTAAGCTTGTGTATAACAAACCAAACTATGTTTCTGTGGGTCTGGTGCCTTTGGGCACAGACTGCTCCCAGTTCCAAAGGGGAAACACCTGTCCCCCCACCTGCCTTCCCAGATTAAGGACACTCTGAAATCTCATTTCCAGCTGGTGAGCTTTTCTTCTAAACATCCAGGGCAATGCTTTCAGCAGAGTTTGGAGATGCAGAGATCCCACCTCAGGGAGAAGGATTCCAGGAAATGAGGAAGACACAAAGTTTGGGGCCAGTGGAAACACTGCCCCTGGTTTATGCAGAACAACCATTCTTAAAGTGTGCTCTGTGGAAACATTGAAGTTTCTAACTGCCTTTCACAAGATCTATGAGGTCAAAACTATTTTTATAGGATTAAGGACATCATTTGCCTGTTCACTGTGCCCACATTTGCACTGAGGTAAACTTAGCAAGAATGGAGGCTGGGACACCCAACTGTAATAGCAGACATTCTTCACCACAACTCCATCACAAACTAAAAAACAAAACCATTGTCACTTTAGAACGATATGGTGAAAAGATGGAAAATTATTAATATTAATAAATCATCATCCTCAAATTGACATTTTTAAAATACCTTGGTTTCTGGTCACGATGGCTGTGAAGGTAAATGTGGTCATGGGGCAATTCTCATTGCCCCACGACCACATCAAAATTACAACTACACCACAAACAACCGTCATTCAGAATCACCTGATATCTAGCTGAACAGAAGTCCTCCAACTGGTGAATTAAAGAAGCCACATAGAGACTGGCAGAAGGTGAAGAGATGCAGAACAAGCTGGTCCACCACTCAGGTGTGGCAGATAAAAATCAAAAGAGATATCTCATCTGTGGAGTTTCCCTCAAGGAGCAAGTTGTCCCAGTTCCACCCAAAGCTCCCAGCCCAGGGTTTCAGTGCCAGGAAGATATGTCTCCACAACTTCTGGCTGTAAAACACAGCAGTGATTGTGGCTGAGTGGGAGGGAGGCTTTTGGAGACCCAGGCATTTCCTCTTAAAAGACCCACAAGCATATGGACCTTCTCTAAGCTCCAGTGCTGGGACTGCAGCTCACAAAGCACCAGGAACATCTGGGGAGCACCTGAATGGTATCAGGGTGAGAGCTGAGGGGCAGCTGTCTCCAAGACACAAGTGCTGGCAGAGGCTATTGCTCCTTTCTGAGCCCTCCCCCACTCAGAGCTGGCAGGTGGACACCAGATCTGAGTGTCCAACAACCTGACCCTCACTGTTTTTCCCACCCTTGTGATTCCCTGAAACCTTACCCCACCCAACTTGCAGGCACCCCATGGCCCATTCCAGTGATATTTCCATAGAAACAGCCTCTCTTGGCTCATGCTGAGGACTTTCCTAAAATGTCTCAAACAAGCAGCATCTGGCCTAGACATGCTCTGTATCTTCAGCCAACTGGTCCTCAGCCTAGGACTTGTGGCAGCCAGCCTTGGTTTGTAGCTTGGCCTCTCCAAGGTACCTCCAAGCCCAGCAAAAGTAGCAGCCATCTGCAGATTGCTTTGTAGCTCATGCCGGGTATCCTAGGGCAGAGCACAGGTATTGGCTCACCATGGCCTGCACCTCCCACAGGGTCTCTGAGCCAGCACACCCAATAGACAGCCTCAGACCCCAGCAAAGCACCACCCCACCACCTCCACAGCAAAACACTTTAGGAGATAAGTGAGTACCAGAGCCTTCACAGTGGTTGCAGCCAGTCCTCAGAGCTGAACAGAATAGGGGTAAATCCCTTCCATTGTCAAAAGCACTCATGACTCAGCTACAACATGAGACTGCACACAGCCCACACCGGTGGAGAAGGCGGTGCACCTGGAGTGCCCAGGCTGGGTGACCAAGGAGGCTGCATCACTAGGTCTTCTACACCTACTACATAAGGACACTCTACCAAGACCAGGAGCTGGAGCAGCTCTACCTAACACATAGAAATAAACAGAGGAAGGCTGCCTAAATAAGGAGACAGAGAATCATGCCCCAAATGGAAGGACAGAACTAAACTCCAGAAAAAAAAAAAGAAACAAAATGGAGATAAGCATTCTACCAATGCAGAGTTCAAAACACCAGTTGTAAGCTTTCTCAGTGAACTTAGGGAAAGAGTAGATGAAGTTAATGTGAACTTTAACAAAGAGATAGGACTCATAAAAATGAAGATAGAAAACATAAAGAAAACTTTATAAATGAAAAATTCCATTACTGAAATGAAGAACACATTACAGGGAATCAATAGTAGAGTAGTTGAAGCATAAAGTGAAATGAGATATTGGGAAGATACGGAAGCAGAAAAAGTCCATCCGGGAGAGCAAAAAGAAAAAGAAATAAAAAGAAATAAATAAATAAGCCCCTGGAACAACTTCAAGCATAACAGCATTCATATTATGGGGATGCCCAAAGAGAAGAGAGGGAGCAAAACATTGAAACCCTAATTTTTTAAAAAATGACCAAAAACTTTCCTAGCCTGATGAAAGAAGTGCACATACAAGTCCAGAAACTGCAGAGTCCCAAACAAGATGAACCCAAATAGGGCCACACCAACAAACAACATAATTAAAATGCCAAATACAGTATTAAAGACAAAGACAGAATTTTAAAAGCACCAAGATAAAAGCAGTTAGTTACCTACAAGGGAACTCCCATAACACTGTAAGCTGATTTCTCAGCAGAAACTGTTCAGGTCAAAAAAGATTGGCAAAGCTTACATTTTTAATTGGATAGATAAAGAATTTCCCAAACAAGAAAAAGCTAAAGGAGTTTATCAACACCAAACCAGTAGTACAAGAAATGTTAAAGGGTCTTCTTTAAGAAGGAGAAAAAATGCATATCTATCAGAAATCACTTTAAGTGAAATAAATTATCTAATCAAAAGACATGGTGTCTGAATGAATAGCAAAACAACCCTTATATATTCTGTCTACAAGAGATTCAATTCATATTGAAAGACAATGACAGACTGAAAGTAAAAGGATGCAAGCAGGTATTTCATGAAAATAGAAACAAATCAATCAACAAAGAAACTGAAGTAGCAATATTTATACCAGACAAAACAGACTTTAAATAAAAGGCTATATGACAAGAGAGAAAGAAGGACCCAACCATTCCACTTCTTGGCATTTAACTGAAGAAACCCAAAACACAAAATCAAAAACACATATATGTTCACTGCAGCATTATTTACAACAGCCAGGAATATTGAAGTTACCTAAGTGTCCATCAGTGGATGATATGATAATGGAGAGGTGCGTATATACAACAAAATATAACTAAGCCACATGCACACAAAAGAATGAAATCTTGCCATTGGCAATAAATGGATGGAAGGTATGGTGCTGAGTGAAATAAGTCAGTGAGAGAAAGACAGATGACAGATGATTGCTCTTATATGTAGAATCTAAAGAACAAGATAAACGAACAGGCAGAACAGATACAGAATCACAGATGCAGGGAACAGATGCTGGCTGCCAGAAGGCAGCAGGTTCAATGGGATGGGTGACAAAGGTGAAGGGATTAATAAGTACAAATTTGTAGTTACAGGGCAGTCATGGGGATATAAAGTACAGCATACAGAAGATAGTCAATAATATTATAATAACTACATATGGTGTCAGAAGGGAACTAGATTTATTGGGGTTAATGATTTGTCATGTATATGAATGTCTATTCTCGGAATTGTACACCTGAAACTAATATGTTATTTTATACCAACTGTAATTGAAAATAAAAAATACTTTTAAAAAAGATAAATATATGGAAGTTTCAGCCAAAATGGAGGCGTAGGTAGAAGCCCTTCACTTCCTCACACTGTCAAAAGGAGGATAACAATCAATGTAAAATCAATAAACAACAAAAAGCACCAGAAAATCTAACTGCATGGAACTCCGACAACCAAGGAATTAAAGGAAAAATCAACCAGAACAACCAGACCGGCAGCGCCGAAGCGCAGCAAAGAGGGTTTCCCTGCCCAGGTGAATACCTAAGGCCCCGCCCCCTTACAACCTGTCAGCTGTGCCAAGACAAAGAAATATGGTCCAAATGAAAGAACACAGCAAAACCTCACAACTAAGTAATGAGGAGATTGCCAACCTGTGTGACGGAGAATTTACAGCCCTAGTCATTGAAATGCTCACAGAACTGATCGAGCTTGGTCAAAAAATGAAAGAACAAATGAAAGATACCCAAAATGAAATAAAGCAAAGTATTCAGGGAATGAACAGTGACAGGAAAGAAACCAGGATTCAAAGCAATGATTTGTAACAAAAGGAAGAAATAAACATCCAGCCAGATCAGAACAAAGAAAAAGAATCCAAAAAAATGAAGAGAGGCTGAGGATTCTCTGGGACAACCTGAAACGTTCCAATATCTGAATTATAGGGGTTCCAGAAGAAAAAAAACAACAGCAAGAAATTGAAAATTTATTTGAACAAATAATGAAGGAAAACTTCCCCAATCTGGCAAAGGAAACAGACTTCCAGGAAGTCCATGAAGCCCAGACAGTCCCAAAGAAGTTGGACCCAAAGAGGAACACACCAAGGCACATCATAATTACATTACCCAAGATGAAAGACAAAGAGAGAATCTTAAAAGCAGCAAAAGAAAAGGAGACAGTTACCTACAGAGGAGTTCCCATTACACTATCAGCTGATTTCTCAAAAGAAACCTTGCAGGCAAGAAGGGTCTGGGAAGAAGTATTCAAAAGCAAGGACCTACATCCCAGATAACTATCCAGCAAAGCTATCATTTATAATAGCATCTCCATGGTGCTTCTCCTGCACAGACATCACCAGAGGCTGCAGCACATTCACACTCCCGCAGTCACCACAAATTCCCTCTAGAGACCAGAGCCACCCACACTGTCCTGATGCTGATGGACACCTGCGCCACTTCCTATGTGCTGATTTATATGTTCACTTTAAAGGCATTGTGTGAGTGGGTCCCCATCTCTGGTGGGTGCAGACCTCCCCTAGTTGGCTTCTTGTTCTCCTGCTCTTCTCGCCTCACTGCAGATGTTCAGGGATCCTAGAGCTCCTGGGGTCATGATCTGTTGGAAGGGACTGTTGAAAATCTAATCTGTGGATGTCAGTGTTTATAATATTCTTAATTACTCTGTTTAGGGATCCTTCACTGAATGCCAGAGTTGTACATAAAATCCATTAGAACTTTATTTTTAAGTTAAAATAGAATTGACACCCAACCTCATGTAAGTGTAAGGTGCCCAGTGTGTTTATTTGATGGACTTACATTCACTCATGTGCCACCTAGTGGTGGTGATCCACCCTGAGAAACGCGTAGTTGTGTGATGCTGTGATTGTGTGAACAGCACAGAGGCTCTCACACCTGGATGGTCTCCCTACTGCTCACCTAGACTGCAGGGGACAGCCTATTGCTTCTGGGTTGCAAGCCTGCACAGCACATTACTGTACAAAACAACACCAGATTAAATCAACACAGGAGAAAAATGACACCATCAAGGGACCTGATAAACACATACGTGAAGCTCTGCAACCATGACAAAGGATACTGTTCTGCTGCAAAAGGCTTTCTTTTTAATCCTTACCTGAGGATATGTTTATTGGTGAGAGACACACCCAGAGAGAGAGAGAGAGAGAGGGAGAGAGAGAGAAACATGTATCAGTTCCCTTTACTTTCTTTTCAGCTAAGTCCTGTTTGCATGTGATTAGGCTTCAATGTGCACTGGTGAACAAACTCCTTACGTAAGAATTTATCATTTATAACATTTAACATTTTATAATTTTATAGTGAATATACATTTATCATGTAAGTCATGTATTATCTATATACATATATTTAATTTTAAAAGCTTTTTTACATGCATAAAAGGGAAAACAGATGGGGAGGGAAGTCAAGAGCTCAGCCCAGGGCTAACAGTCCTGGGCTCCATGTCTGGGCTCTGGGCAATGAACTTGCACACCTTCCCCCACTGCTCACTCAGGGCACTGCTCTCTGTGGAGGCCAAGCTGGGTCTTTCCCTTCTTCTGGGGTGTGGTTATTAGTAGCTCATCAAATCTTCATTGCTTTTAAGAAGCTGGTTTTTGTATTATACATGTCATTTTTAACTATTTTAATAGGAGGGTTTGTCTACATGTTTTAGCCATCTGTAGCAGGAGTGGACTTTCTAAAGCAAATGGTTGGTTCCAGAGAATAGAATCAGAATCTGGATCTTAAATTGCAATCTGAGGATGATCTGTCAGGAGTTTTATAAGCATAGGGATTTTATGTAACTTATTCTTCGAAAACATTTTTAATACGCATATAAGACAATTCGAAAGACACTCAGGAATACACAAAATAAATGAGTCACGTTGTCCCACTGCCCCCTCAGTCACCTAAGTCCTCTCCCAGGAAACCTTCAGTGAGTCGCTTCTGATTTCTCATCCCAGGAAAACATATCTGTGCATTAATGTCTGTAAAAAGAGCTCAAGGTACAGCCTGGGGGGAAATGTTTGCAAATCACTTGTTTTAGACTATACACAAGAATTTTCAAACTCAACTATAAGAAAACAATACCTCAATAAAAAGTGATCAATATTCTAGACACACAGTTCACCGAAGAATTTTTGCCAGGCCTGGCCAGACGGCTCAGTTGGCTGGAGTGTTGTCCCGTGCAGCACTCCACAACACAAGGTTGTGGTTTCAAGCCCTGGTCAGTGGACACACTTAGGTTTAGGGTACAATCCACCATCTAGGTGCCCATGGGAAGCAACCAACCATGTTTCTCTCTCACATCAATGTTTCTCTTTCTCCCTTCCTCTCTCTCTGAAATCAATGGGGAAAAAGTCCTATTGTGAGGATTAAAAACAAAGAAAGAAAGAAAACAAAAGAGATAAATAGGAAAGGAAGGGCTTATTTAAGGAAGTGGCACCAAACCGAGAGTCACAGGTAAGGTGTTGCTCTGAGACCTGGCTCCCCGATGGCTTCTAGGCAATGGGTCGTAGAAGGCACTAAGGGACTGAGGCTCGAGGTCTCCATTGATTGGTCAGCACTGGGGTAGGTGGTGGCTTAACATTGCATCTGATCATACATCAGCCATGGGGCCATTCTGTCTGGTTTCACACGTTCGTTCCACAACTTCTTCCAGAGTCTACATCGTCATGAGCACATATTCGAACATATCAGATATTCAGCCACTTTCATTTCTGCAGACACCTGTTCACAGCCCTCGGTCTTGGCACAGGTAGCCTGGGTCTCTGCACACCTGGAGCAGGTGGACATCCTGGATGTTCCTCACCTCACCTCAGGCAGCCCTGGCCTCTCCCGTTCTGGATCCCCTGTCACCTGGATCCCACATGTTCCTCTTTTTTTGTTTACTCCCTCATTTTCCCCACTTTGCCCGATAGTATTTTCCATCAGGGAATGTGAAAAGTTAGCCATTAAAACTCTAAATACATGAAGAAACTATAGGCTATCCTAGCCTTTATTCACATCTTGACTTGATGTGGAACTATGTGTTCGAAATAATTTTTTCTGCAGAAAGTGGAATGCATTGCATAAATGTCTTCTAGTCTCCAGGCCCATATTTGCTGCCTCTTGAAGTTTTCAAGGTCTTTTCCCACCATCTTTCTGAAATTCCATCATGATGTGTCACAGTGTGGGTCTGCTTTTATCTGCTGTAGTGAGAATTACATTTTGATTGGGCCATTCAAAATGTAATTTTTTATCTATAAACTTTGAGAAATATTCTTGAAAACATTAAAAATCATTTCCTACTCATCATTATTTCTAGACAGATGTTATAAACTTGGGATCCCTTGACTGGCAGACTAAGAGGTCTTTTCTCCAGCTTCCCCATGCTTTTCCAATTGTGCCACTTAGTAGGAGAACTACATGAATCTTGCAGTTTGTTCAGCTACTGAATTATTCATTTCTATGATGATATTTTTATTTCCAAGAGATCTTTCCTGTTCTATGATTGTGCATAATTGTCCTATTTCAAATGCCATTATCTTTTATGTCTTTCAGATAAGATGGAGATCAGTGGAAGGGGACCCTCAGGTGCCCTGTTCATCTGTTTCCATGATATCAGGAACCTTTCCCCCACTGCACATGGTCATGATTACATTCCCCTTTGTCATTTCTGCTAATGGCCCATCTTTCCCACAACAGTGCCAGAGTCACAGAGCCAGGGTCCTACTCTTGCTCTGCATTCTGTCTCCAGACTCTAATTCTGATTCAGTGGAGACCTTGAAACCCATGCTGGATGATGAACTTGCCTGAGGATTTGATGGCTAAGGTACACTGCCCCTTGTTGTCCTCCTAAGCTCTGAGCCAAGCAGCCTCCTATCACAGAACATTCTGGAACATTGCAATGGTTCATTTGCATGGAGTGCAGAGTCACAGAGAGGCAGGATAGTAAGAAGCAAGGAAAACTGTGTGAGTGGAATGGGGAAACTGCATAAGAAAATTAAGGAAGGCCAAACAGTCTGAACAACTTATAGCCAACTGGTGAATTACAAGACCTTATCTCTCCTAATCAAAGACATTTGAAAACAAATTGTTTGTATGTCTCTTTTTTAACAGGAGAATGCATAGTGTAGATCACTCTGGTTGTAATACAAGCAACAGAGACCCAATTAATGCCATTTGTACCAGATGAGCCCAAGGCCAGATGAAGTCAGGGGGACAAATAACAACAACAACAACAACAAAAAATTAGAGCCAGACAGAACTAAGATAAAAGTAAACCAGTGGAGGTGACCAGAGGATAATCCCCAACCCAACTATGTGCTCATTTTGATGCACCAGTGTATTAAAATCACCCCTGGAAAGCTGATGAATATTCTGCTGACAGCCTCCCCTAAGATTCTCACCCAGAGAAGAGCAATAAAAACCCTCCAGACAGAGACCTGGGGCAGCTCACTCTAGAGCACACCCACGTTCTGTGTCAGACATGAACTTCCTTCTCTCCTGAGCTCTGCGGTGCCCTTGAGATTATCAACCAGGGGAGCAGTGGGCAGTGGCAGCTGATCTCGGGCTTATCTCCCATTCTGACTTTAAGGTCCCATTTTCCCTGACTCTCCAGTAAGCTTACAGTTGCCCCACCTTGGCTCACTTCTGTCTCTGGGAGTTTTACTTCCCAGTGAGCTGACAGCAGCCCGGTTTTGACTCACTCCTTTCCCATAACATTTCCAGGAATCAGAGTGGCCCCACCTAGACTCTCTCCAGTTACTTCTACCCTAAGTCCTTCCTTAACAGAGATTTCCCCAGTTTTAATAAACATGCTTTCAAACCCCCCTGGACTTGTGTTGTGAAATCTTATCCAGAGGAAGTCAAGCATCCACACGCTACTCACCACAAACCACACACTGCACAGCATAGTCTGGCCTGAGGTAGAACAGCTCAGGCCAAGGCCCATCAAATACCAACAGCTGTCAAGGGACCCAGTGAAAGTGAGTCATCAAGGCTCTGAGACAAAACACCCTGTGTTCACTGCAGCTCCACCACCCAGAAACTCTCTGACTCTCCTTTCCTCTGTGCCCCACAAGGATCCCGTATCAAGTGCCCAATGGATTTACACTTGACCTTCTATGTAGATCCCATGGTCTAACTGCCTGAGACACATTAAGCAATCCTCTGTTAATGGTTAACATATTCTATTGATTGGAACATTTATAGACATTCCATACATTTCCTTTCATGAAACCACAACACAAGAAATATCCTTGAATATTCTTGAAGTACATGTGATTGTCTTAGGAAAAATTCCTAAAGGAGGAATTTTTGTGTCAAAATGTAATCACACTTAAATTGCTGAGACCTTTTACAAAAGCATCCTTCAGGATTTTTGTCCTGGTTTTCAATCCCTTCAAACTGTACAACAGAATGTGTTCCCCACCCTCAGGCTGAAACACTCATCATGTTCCTTCATCATTGCCAGACAGACTGATGGTTGGACATTCGAGCTCTTACAGAACATCAGCATCAGGGAAGGACATCCAGAGACCACAGCGACAGGAGACACAAAACAACACCACACTGCATGTTGTCTCAGCATATACATAAATGAGACACAGTGCAGCTCACACACCACCAAGCAGCTCCCGGGCCTGCGAACAGAAGGGAAGGCAGTGTCTTTCCTATCCCCCCTCACCCTCGCTCCTGTCTGCCTCATTCGTCCCTAGGTTTTTCCTGAGGTGCCCTATCACAGACTTGCCCCCAGGTCCTCATGACACCAATCTAGAGGGGCCCCTGTGCCCACAGATCTGCCCGAGATCACCATCCAGGTCCAATGTCTTGGGCAACCCTGTCTCACTGGGTTCCTCCAAGCTGCCCACGCCCCCAAAGGTGCACTCCCCCTCACGGGACCGATGCACACAGCCCGCTGTCTGCCCCAGACGCCTGTCAGGGTCTTTGGCGGAAAAACACTGACACATGTTACCTTCCCCTGTCAACATTTTTATGTGTCTTTGCATTTGGTTACGGGGGTGAGTTTGTATCCCCAGAGCATTTGGTTGACATAGAAACGTTTTATATTTTCCTTCTTGATCTGTCATCTTTTGGTCTTAGAGAATTTTTCATTCCACAATTGTAAAAACTTCATACATATTTTCATCTAGGGGAGGGGCATCCAAGGGTGAAAGGAAACAGAATTGTTGAATTCTGGGGGAAATAGGAGGAAGAAAAAATGGTAAGAAATCTAAGTCGGAACTCCAAGGTTTACATCTTCCTCTTTACAGATCTTTAATTATGTACGGGGCCTTCAGGAATGTGGTACATGTTGTGCTCACACATATTTATTTCTTGAGTTAATAAAGACATGTGTGCCTGCTGATGTCTCCAGGTTCACAAAAACGACACCAAGGGTCCCAAAGTGATGTGCACAAGGACCAACTCCAGTGAGCAGCATTTTTGATCATTTACAATCTTAAGGTGTTACATCACATTTTTGTTAATGTCTATACACTCTAATTGTTAAGTGCATATTAACTAAAGATTCTTGGGTATGCTGTATATTGAGGATACATCTAAGACCCTCATAGACAAATGAAGGCAGCAGAGTTGTATAGAAATTAATATAATATTGGTCATCAACTGTAACTGAAAAATTAAAAAACATTTAAAAGAAGATAAGTATGTCTTGAATTCATCATACAAATGGATTAATTTCTTAACTGTCCTTAATAGAAATGGATAATAAAAATGTAAAATATCTCCTATGATGAATGGGAAAGTACACAAACACACTTCTGCTACTTCATTCCCCAGTGCCATGAGCCCAGGAAAGTGACCTGTGAGGGCTGAGTCAGCCTCTTCCTCACAGAACAGCAAGTTCACTTAAGAGAATGAGAGACACAGAACCTGTGATGACTGAGGTGTGGTGAACTGGCAAACACTCTCTCAAATGAACGTGAGCTTCTCCCTCAAAAATTGTCAATGGGCAGTTGACACCTGACAGCACTTGTTGTCTGGATGGAATGGAAGCTCTCAGGGGAAAACCAGGATTCTGGCAAACATGTGTCTCCCATGGCAGCCAGACAGCTTCCCAGAGCTGACAACCACTTCCAGTGGGGTCTGTGGTAATGTTAACAGTTGTGATTTTTGATGATGTGTCATTAAATGCACCCACCCTGGGAGATCTCTATCACTTAGTGAAACAAGGCATCACTTTCAAATAATCCTGCATCAGTACAAGAGCCACTGAAGTAATGTAACAGAATAGGAAATACTCAATGGATTTGTTTCGGTTCCACTTTGCAAAGAGTTTTTCAGAAACTACCACTTGTGTGGCTTTAGTGTATGATTAAATAATGAATATCCACGCTTATTAAAAGAGGTTTTAAAAATGCTCCTCCTACATATTTGTGAGGGGTTGTATACTTTTTGTATACTGCAACAAAATAGCAGATTAAACAAGAAGCAAATATGAAAATCCAGCAGTCTTCTAATGATACAGACAAGAACTGAGATTTGCAAAACTGCCAAACATAAGCAGACCCACTCTTCTCACTAGCTTGTTTATTTGGGACATAGTTATTTTTCAAAAAAACATTATTTCTGTTAACATAGGTTATTAATATTATTCTAAATGAACAAAAAAAATTTTCACACTGTTTTATTCCTTGTATGGTAAATGTTGCCAGCTATAACCCACACAAACAATATCATTTTGGGGGTTCTCCCTAATTTGTTAGACTCTGTAGGCATTCTGAAATGAAAATGTTTGGGATTAACTCAATAAAACAGTCCATGGGCCTGAACTCAGGGAGACAGCGGGACAGAGAGCTCTACCTGCAGGAACAGGAGTTGGGGCAGAGTCCTGGGTCCCTAGGCCTGGCTCTCAGGGTCTCAGCCAAAAGACCAAATCTAGGGCAGGGACGCTCAGTGCTGAGGAGCAACCAGAGAAAATCCCAGTCACACAGGAGGATTCTGTTGGAGAGACCCTCAGGGTTCTAGAACATACACAAACCCACCCACCTGGGAATCAGCACCAGAAGGACTCAACTGTCTGTGAGTAGCAGAAGATGTGGTTGAAAGCCAGCAGACAGCTGAACAATTGTTCCCTCTCAGACTCCTCTCCCACATACAACACCACAACACAGTGACCTGTGGTTGCCCCACACTGGCAAATACCTAAGACTCTACCCCTTACTACCTAACAGTCAGACTGAGACCAAAATAAAAAAAGTCCCAAATTAAAGAACAGATCAAAACTCCAGAAAAAATACAACTAAGCAATGAAGAGATAGCCAACCTATCAGATGCACAGTTCACAACACTGGTATTCAGGATGCTCACAGAATTGGTTCAGTATGGTCACAAAACAGAGGAAAAAGTGAAGGTTATGAAATGTGAAATAAAGGAAAATGCACAGGGAACCAACCGTGACAGGAAGGAAACCAGGACTCAAATCAACAGTTTGGACAAGAAGGAAGAAATAAACAGTCAACCAGAACAGAATGAAGAAATGAGAATTCAAAAAAATGAGAAGCTTAGGAACCACTGGGACAACTTTAAATGTTCCAACATTTGAATCATAGGGCTGCCAGAAAGAGAAGAGGAAGAGCAAGGAATTGAAAATTTATTGAAAAAATAATGAAGGAGAACTTCCCCAATCTGGCAAAGGAAATGGACTTTCAGGAAGTTTAGGAACCACAGAAAGTGCCAAAAAAGTTGGACTCAAGGAAGCACACACTAAGGCACATCATAATTACATTACCCAAGATGAAAGACAAGGAGAGAATCTTAAAAGTAGCAAGAGAAAATGAGACAATTACCTATAAAGAAGTTCCCATAAGACTATCAGCTGATTTCTTAAAAGAAATTTTGCAGGCAAGAAGGGGCTGGAAAAAAGTATTCAAAGTCATGAAAGGCAAAGACCTACCATATTTTTCAGGCTATAAGATGCACTCTCTCCCCCACAAATTTGGGGGAAATAATAGTTGTTAATGCTGCTGTTGAGTTCTGTTTACATTTGTATTGGTGAAATATTATGTTATTCATGTTATTAAATGTTACCACATTTTTTGCTTCAAATTTTTTTTCCTATTTTCTTGCTCTAAAACCTAGGTGCTTACTGTGGTTATTGTGGTCTGAAAAATATGATACATCCAAGATTACTCTATCCAGCAAAGCTATCATTTAGGATGGAAGGACAGAGACAGTGCTTCCCAGATAAGGTCAAGTTAAAGGAGTTCATCATCACCAAGCCCTTATCATATGAAATGTTAAAGGGACTTATCTAAGAAAAAAAAGATCAAAATTATGAACAGTAAAATGACAACAAACTCACAACTATCAACAACAAAACCTAAAACAAAAATACCCAAAACCAAAAACAAACTAAGCAAACAACTAGAACAGGAACAGAATCACAGAAATGGAGATTTCATGGAGAATTATCACTGTAAGGTGGAGGGAGGAGAAAGGGGGAAAGGTACAGGGAATAAGTAGCATAAATGGTAGGTAGAAAATAGACAGGGGGAGGGTAAGAATCGTATGGGAAATGGAGAAGCCAAAGAACTTATATATATAACCCATGAACAAGAACTAAGGTGGGGATGTGGGTAGGATGGGGGAGGGTACAGGACAGAGAGGAATAAAGGGGGGAAAATTAGATAACTGTAATAGCATAATCAATAAAAATATTTTTTTAAAGTACATTAAAGTCAGCCAAAGAATCTGAACAACTTATAGCCCGCTGGTGAATTGAAAGATCTTATCTCCCCTAACCAAGGCTGGGTGAGAACAAATAGTTTTACCTGTCTTCAGGCAAAGAAGACTAAAGACTAACACAGACTAAATAGATTCAATCACCCTGGTTGGGGTGAAACTAAATAACAGAGACCAAATTAATGACATTTGTGCCAGAATAACACAAGGACAGATGAAGTCAGGGGAACAAACAACCAAACAAAAAACAAAAAGTGTTGCAGCTGGACAGACCAAACATAAAAGTAAAATAGTGAATTGACTGAAGAATAATCCCAACCCCCCCATGTACTTATTTTGATGCAGCAACATATTACAAACACCCCTGAAAGCTGATGAATATTCTGCTGACACCCTTCCCTAAATTTCTCGCCCTGAGAAGAAAGATAAAAAACCTCCAGACAAAGACCTGGGGCAGCTCACTCTAGAGCTCACCCACACCCCCATGTCAGACATGAACTTTTTTCTGTCCTTCTGAGCTCTAAGGTGCCCTTGGAATTATCAGCCAGGGGAGCAGTGGGCAGCAGCAGCTTGTCTCAGGCTTACCCCCATCCTGACTTTAAGTCCCCCTTTTCCCTGACCCTCCAGTGAGCTGACTGCAGCCCCACCTTGGCTCACTCCTTTCCTGTAACATTCCCAGGAACCAGAGTAGACCCACCTAGGCTTTCTCCAGTGAATTCTCCTACCCCAGGTCCTTCCTGTTTGTCACTGTCCCCGGCTTTAATAAACATACTTTCAAAATCCCCTAGACTCAGGTTCTGGAATATTTTCCAGAGGAAGTCAAGCACCTGCACACCACACACCACACGCCACTCACCATAGGCTGGCCTGAGGCAGAACTGCTCACTCCCAGGCCTGTTTGGTGACCACAGCTGCTAAGGGACCCAGTGAAAGTGAATCATCAAGGCTCCCAGAGAAAACACCCTGTGTTCGCTGCAGCCCCACCACCCCAAACCTCTCTGAGTCTCATTTTCCCTGTCCCCCACAAAATCCTACACCAAGTGTCTCATGAGTTTGCTCTGAAGATTATACTTGACCCTCTATGCAGATCCCATGGTGTCACTGCCTGAGACACATGAAGTAATCCTCTGTCCATAGTTACCATCATTCTGTTGATTGGAGCATTTAGAGACATTCTATCCTTTTGCTTTTTCAAAACCACAATACAAGAAACCTCCTTAAATAAATATTTTTGAGGACATGTGTGATCATCTTATTAGGATAAATTCCTAAAAGAAGAATTTCTGTGTCAAAATGTAAGCACATTTAAATTGCTAAGACCTTTTATAAAAGCATCCTTCAAGAGTTTTTCCTGGTTTTCAATGTCTTCAACCTTTACAACAGAATGTGCTCCCCACCCTTGGGCTGATACACTCATCATTTTCTTTCATCTTTACCAAACTGATAGATTTTATTTATTTTATTTGTTTAAAGATTTTATTTATTTATTTTTAGAGAGGGAAGGGAGGGAGAAAGAGAGAGAGAGAGAAAGTTCAATGTGCAGCTGCTGGGGGCCATGGCCTGCAACCCAGGTATGTGCCCTGACTAGGAATCGAACCTGCGACGCTTTGGTTCGCAGCCCACACTCAATCCACTGAGTTACACCAGCCAGGAGATTTTTTTTTTCCTATTTTTCTTATTCTACAGTCTCATTTTTGTTTACATATATTTATTACAAGTAGAGTTGTTTGACATTCTCATTTCTTCTTTTCCAAATTGTTTTCTAATATTATTTAATTTGGACTGAGTTGTAACTATTTTTAAATACTGAACTTAAGAAGAAAGGAAAAGCATCACCAACATCAAAACGGGTCTGGTGATTAGATCTAGGCCCAGTGTTGCCAGAAGCTGGCCTGGTGCTCACAGCTAGGCCAGGTTGCTCACCAGGTGGACATACGTGGCCTCACAGAACATCAGCATCAGACAAGAGTGTCCCGAGACCACTGCGCCAGGAGACAGAACAACACCACACTGCGGGTTGTCTCAGCACAGACAGAAAGGAGACACGGTGCAACTCACACACTACCCAGCAGCTCCGAGGCCTGAGAACAGAACGGAAGGCAGAGTCTTTCCCATCACCCCTCACCCTGGCTCCATTCTGCCATGTCCCCAGGTTTTTCCTGAGATGCTCTATCACAGACTTGCCGGCCCCGCCTCCCCCGCCCCGTCCTGAGGACAGCCAATCTAGAGGCACTACTGCGCCCACAGATTCTCCCAGGGATCTCTATTCACAGCCCAGGTCCTGGGCACATCCTGTCTCACCGCGTCCCTTGAAGGTGCCCACTCCCCCGGGGTGTGCACTCCCCCTCGCAGGAGCCATGCACACAGCCCAGTGTCTACCTCAGGCGCTCCTCGGGGTCTTTGGCGGAGGAGCACTGACACAGGTTACCTTCCTCTGTCAACATTTTTATGTGTCTTTGCGTTTGGTTGTTAGCGTGAGTTTGTATCTCCAGAATGTGTGGTTCACATGGGAGAGTTCTTTGTTTTCCTTTATGATTTTTCATCTTTTGGTCTTAGAGAATTTTTCATTCCACAATTGTAAAAACTTCATATATATTCTCATCTAGGGGTCAGGCATCCAAAGGTGAAGGGAAACAGAATTGCTCAAATTCTGGGGGAAATAGGAGGAAGACAAATTGGTGGGGAATCTAAGTTGGAACACATCTTCCTCTTTACAACTTTTTCCTTTTTTTTCTTTTCTTTTTGTTCATTTTTTTCCTCTTGAACTCTTTCTTCAAAGTTCTTTTCAACTTTCCCTTATGGTACTTGTTGACTATCGGTCTCATGCCATATTTAGCCTTAGATGGAGTTTACCACACGCTTTGGGCTCCATTCCCAAGCAACCCAACTCTGGGAAGACCCGGACCCAATGCACAGGGGGCCACTACTCGCCTCACACTGTCCAATGGCTGGGCCTCAATCAGCAGGACTTGGGTCCCCCAGGAGCAGTGCCGGGGTCTTTACAACTTTTTGATTACATACGGGGCCTACAGGAATGTGGTACATGTTGTGCTCACACATATTTATTTCTTGAGTTAATAAAGACGTGTGCCTGCTGATGTCTCCAGGTTCACAAAAACAACACCAAGGGTCCCAAAGTGATGTACACAAGGACCAACTCCAGTGAGGAGCATTTTTGATCATTTACAACCTTAAGGCATTACATCCCATTATTGTTGGTGTCTATAGACTGTAATTGTTAAGTGAATATTAACTAATCTTTCTTGGGTATGCTGTATTTTGAGGATTTATCTAAGACCCTCAGAAACAAATGAAGACCTCAGAGTTGTATAGAAACTAATATAATATTGGTCATCAACTGTAACTAAAAAATTAAAAAAACAGTTAAAAGAAGGTAAGTATGTCTTGAATTCATTATATAAATTGATTAATTTAACTGTCCTTAATGAAAATAAAGAATAAAGAAACACAATATCTTCTATGATGACCGGGAAAGTGCACAAACACACTTCTGTTACATTCATTCCCAAGTGCCATGAGCCCAGGAAAGTGACCTGTGAGGGCTGAGTCAGCCTCTTCCTCACAGAACAGCAAGTTCACTTAAGAGAATGAGAGACACAGAACCTGTGATGACTGAGGTGTGGTGAACTGGTGAACACTCTCTTAAATAAACGTGAGCTTGTCCCTCAAGGAGAGTCAATGGGCTGTTGACACCTGACAGCACTTGTTGTCTGGATGAAATGGAGGCTCTCAGAGGAAAATCAAGATTCTGGCAAAGGTGTGTCTCCCCACGGCAGCCAGACAACTTTCCAGAACTGACAACCATTTCCAGTGGAGTCTGTGGTAATGTTAACAAATGTGATTTTTGATGATGTGTCATTAAATGCATCAGCACTGGGAGATCTCTGTCACTTAGTGATTTAAATAGTCCTGCATCTGTACAAGAGCCACTCAAGCAAAGAAAAAATAGGAAATACTCAATGGATTTGTTTCAGGTTCCACTTTGCAAACAGCTTTACAGGAACTACCACTTGTGTAGCTTTAGTGAACCATCAAAGATGAATATCCACACTTACTTGAAAAGGTTAGTAAAACTGCTTCTCCTGTATATTTGTGTGAAGCTGTATATTTCTTCATATACTACAACCAAAATAACAGATTAAATGCAGAAGCAAATATTAAAATCCAGCGGACTACTAATGATACAGATAAGCACTGAGACTTGCAAAAGTTAAGTGTAAGCAGACACACTCTTCTCACTACCTCATTCATTTCCAGAATAGTTATTTTTCATAAAAACATTATTTCTCTTAACATATCATTGGTTATTAATATTTTTCCAAATGAATTAATTTTTTCAAACTGTTTTATTCCTTGCATGGTAAATATTGGTAGCTCTAACTCACATAAAGAAAATTATGTGTGGATCTGCTGTATTTTGTAAGACCGTATAGATGTTCTGCTACAAAATGTTTGAGGATCGCTAAATAAAACAGTACATGGGCCGGGACTCAGAGAGACAGCAGGACAGAGGTCTCTGTGCAGGAAGAGGGTTGGGGCAGGGTCCCGGGTCCCCAAGCCAGGTTCCCAGGGTTTCAGCCGGAAGACTGCATCTGGGGCAGGGACTCTCAGTGTTGGGGTGTGCCCTTCTCTCCCAGGTTTCCCTTCTCCTTCTCACGGGTCCTTCTCCCTGGATACTCCTGACGTTCTGCTGCGATTCTGGTTTGTATGTCCCAACTCTGCACGAGCCAATCGGCGTCACCGTGGATTCGAGTATAAAGTCTTCACGTAGTACCCGAGTTCTTTCCCCTTAGACGCTCGGGGTCTGGTCATGGGGCCCGGACCTCTGTTCCTGCTGCTCTTGGGGGCCCTGGCCCTGATGGAGACCTGGGCAGGTGAATGCGGGGTCAGGAGGGGACGGCCTCTGTGGGGCAGGAGCAGGGGACCCGCAGGGAGCGCAGAACCCGGGGACGCAGACGCGTGTCCCTAGACCCCAGATCCCAGACATCGGACCCCAACCTCTATCTTCCTCTCCTCCCGCCCCCACCCCCTCCTCTCATCCACCGAATTCTTTTCTGTTTCCCGGGCGGTCTGCTGCTACAGCCACGTGCCCAAGACGCCCGTCTTCCACGACCCCAGGCCCACACACCCTGAGACATTTCAGCACCTCAGTGTCTGGACTCGGGAAGTTCCAGCACATTGGGGTTGGCTACGTGGACGACACGGAGGTCACGTGGTTCGACAGCGACGTCCCAAACCCGAGGGTGCAGCCACGGGTGCCGTGGAAGGAGCAGCCCTGGGTGCAGATGGAGGATCCAGATTTTGGGGAGGAGCAGACGCAGCTCTGCAAGCAGTGTGCACTGGTTTCCCGAGCAAGGATGAAAAAACTGCGTGCCTACTACAACCAGAGCGAGGAAGGTGAGCCACACGCTCCCGGATCCGGACACAACCCCCGTCCCCACTGATGGGCAGGAGTCTGCCAGAATCTGTGGGTCCAAACATCTCCCTGGGGCTGTGGGATCCGCCCTGCACCCATCCCGGGAGGAGCCTGCGGGGATCCTAACCCAGTCTTCTTTTTTTTTTTCACTCTGTTTGCGTTCAATCCCCTCAGGACGAGTTGGGTCTCCACCATTCGGGTATGGGGGCGGGGCTGGCTTTAGGGCGGGGTCAGGGTTTCACACCTTGCAGGTTACTTTTGGCTGCATTGTGGGGTCGGACCTGGGCTTCCTCAGCGCCTATGGTAACACCGCATACGACGGCACCGAAACCTTCGCCCTGAACTTGGACCTGACTTCCACCACCGAAGCTAACAAGACCACCCAGATCACCATTCGGCGCAATTTGTTGCATGAAGAGGGCGTGCAGGGATGGAGGGACTATCTGGAGTACACGTGTCTACGCTGGCTCCGCTTGTTCCTGAAGAAGGGGAAGAAGACGCTGCTACGAGCAGGTACCAGGGTGCGGGCCTCCTCTGGGGGGACATCTGTGGGCTGGGGCGGCTTCCTACAAGGAGAGGAGGAAAATGGGGAAGTGTTAGAATGTCCCTCCTGCTCGGGAGAGGGAGGAGTCCCCCAGGTGTCCTTATTCTGTGACTCACCCCTGGGCCCAGCTTTCTCTAAAGAACTGTAAGGGACCCAGCCTCTCCCTGTAACACCCCACAGCGGTTCCCTCACACCCTGCAGCACCTGATGCACCAGGACACTCTCCCTGGTTCTCTGGCTAAGACAGTCTCTGGAGGCCTCTGGGTTTTCTGAGTCATCAGCCTCCACCTAAGTCTGTGTCTCCCCTTAGAGACCTGGACACTCCTACCTCAGGTTCTCACCCTGATTCTGGCATTTTCCAAGAAATAGATTATCCCAGGTTTCTCTGTCCAGGCTGGTGTCTGGGTGTTGCTCTCCCTTCCCCCACCCCAGCTGTACTGTCCACTGTCAGGGTGGTCACATGAGCACTGCTAGAGTGTCCCATGACCATGCAAACTTCCTGAATTTTCTCACCCTCCCCTCAGACCCTACAAAGACACACCTGACCCACCACCCCATCTCTGACCATGAGGTCACCCTGAGGTGCTGGGCCCTGGGCTTCTACCCTGCGGACATCACCCTGACCTGGCAGTGTGATGGGGAGGACCTGACCCAGGACATGGAGCTTGTGGAGACCAGGCCTGCAGGGGATGGGACCTTCCAGAAGTGGGCAGCTGTGGCCGTGCCCCCTGGAGAGGAGCAGAGATACACGTGCCATGTGCAGCACCAGGCGCTGCCTGAGCCCCTGATCCTGAGATGGGGTGAGGAGGGGGTGTGGGCACAGAGCCTCTCCTCAGGGTGTCCCTGAGCAGGGTCAGGACTCAGGCCTGAGGTTGACCTCTCACCTTCCCCTTCCAGACCCCCCTTCTCAGACCACCATCACCATCGTGGGCATTGCTGCTGCCCTGGGTCTCCTTGGAGCTGCAGCTGCTGGAGCTGTGCTGTGGAGGAGGAAGTGCTCAGGTGGGCAAGGGGTGGGGCTGAGTTCCCTGTCCCCTGGGGGTCAAGCCCAGGTGTAACTGTGCTCTGCCTGATCAATGGGCATCATATCCCTACACAGGTGCTTGTCCATCTGGGGCCTATTTTCTAACACTGACTCTTCAGTGAGGACCATGGGAAAGTGAGGGACACATTTATCACCTGATGGTTCTAGTGATAGGGACTGATTCCCAGCTGTCAGAGTCCAGAAGGGAAAGTCCCTGCTGAGGACAGTTGTCCAGAGTGGTGGTAGGTCCAGTCTCCATGCATATACTTGCCCTGTATTTCCTGATCCTACCCTGGGTGTTCAGTCACAGTTCTGGAACCTTCCCTGGGCTTCAGAGTATGGGTCTCCTTTAGGGTCACAGGACCCAGTCTTCCCCCTGACTTCTCACAGAATGTTTCCTTCCACAGGCACAGAGAGGGAGAGCTACACTCAGGCTGCCTGTAAGTCTGGGTGTTGGGGAGATGACATCTGGGACCCTTGGGAGAGTGTGGGCTGGAGTCTGTGAGGAGGGCTCCCCCACCCCATAACTCTGCTGTTGTGTCTTCTCCAGACAGGAACAGTGCCCAGGGCTCTGGGGTGTCTCACAACTTCTAACTGTGAGACCCTGAGGGGAGGAAGTGGGGCACATTGGAACCAAGGGCACAGCTGGGTTTTGGGGATTCTCATAGTGGGACACTCTGAGCATGTATTTGGGCTGTGGGAGAATGTGACACTTCTAAGACTGACCTGAGTTTGTTCATGACAACTTTCTTTCCCAGTGTGACAGAGCTGCCTTGTAGGGGACTTGATGCTAAAATAGTCATTGCAGCCTCCCCTTGGGACTTTAAGGATCCCTGACTACTTTTTCTGCAACCCACATCAGAATGTGTCTGCATCCTTATCAGCTTCATTGGAGGAGCTGGGCACCAGGTCATCCTCCCCAAAGGGAACTGTGTCCTCTCCCCTGGGGACTGACCTGTCGTAGCATTGTTGGGGTTTTGCCAACTCATCCTGTGTTTTCTCAGCTAGGTCTCCTTGTTGCTCCTTTGTCCTTGCTGCTTCAAGAGAACCTTGTCCCAGCAGGACCTGGTTTCACAGGGACATGAGTGTCACCCGGGCCTTGTTATGGCTCCAGGGCTGTGCTCAGTGAGGGCTTCCTGTGGCTGCATCATCCTGGGCTCAACCTGGGTCTGCCCCTCAGCCCCTGTGTTTTGGGTATTTGTTGTTTCTTTGTTTTTGTAGACATTGTACCTATTTTTTTTCCTAATTAACCTATTAGAGTTTGTTTTTTACTAATACATTGGGCTGGCATTTGTTAATGGGATCATGTAGGTTTCCCTTGTATATTTCTATGATATTGTACAATGATGAGTCACTCAACCAGTGTTCTTTGAGTCCTGGTTAAACTACCCTCCATTTTTACATCTGGAATCCAGGCATTCCTTGGAAATGTTTTGGTTTCGTGTCCAGATGAACTCAGTAAAGCAACTATCACAATAAAGCAAGTCACACAAATGTTTTGGTTTCACTGAGCTAATCATGTTAGGTTTATGGTATATGTAGTCTATTAAATCTTAAATACTATTATGTCTAAAAACTAATGTACATGCCTTTATTAAATATACTTTGTTGTTAATAAAAATGCTACCTGTCAATCTGACCCTTTAGTGAGTTGTAATGCTTTTGCTGGTAGGACATCTTACCTTCAGTTGTAAAACAAACACAGCCTGGCTGAGGGGCTCGGTTGGAGTGTCACCCACACACCAAAAGGGTTCGATTTCCATTAAGGGCACATGCCCGGCTAGGAGTGAATTTATGGTCAGGGCGGGTAATCAATGTTTCTCTCTCTCTCACTCTCTGCTTTCTCCTCTGCAAAATCAGTAACAACAATCCTGGTTGAGGATGAAAATTAAAAATGCAGTCTCTATGAAGTTCAGTATACCTGTATACACTGTACACCTGTACCTCAGTGAACCAAGCACTGGCTGAATGGCCGGCCTCACAGAGCCCGTGTTGTGTGGCAAAGGGACAAACCATGCCCTGTGACCACAGTCAGTGAGGAAAGAGTACCCGTGAGCAGGTGGGAGGTGCTGTGGAGAAGGGGACCCCCTGGGGTGTGTTGGGAAAGGGAGGAGGCCTGTTCGATTAAGGTGGTCAGTGTGGGCCTCATGGGAAGGTGGCCTTGGAGGAGAAATGAGAAGGACAAGAGCCATTGCCCAGCAGGAGGCCTGGGGCAGGCTCCTTCCAGGCAGGGAGCCTCCCATGCAGATGCCCTGGGGAGGGAGCCTCTGTGTGTGGTTTGGAACAGCAGGGAGCCAGTGTGGCTGCAGCAGAGTCTTGGGAGGGGTCAGATTCTGGCCACATCCTGCAGGCCTGGGGGAGGCTGGAAGAGTTTCTAGCTTGACTGGGACAGTTTTGAGCAAAGACACATATGGTAGGACTGCCCTTTCATTTTATTTTATTTTATTTTATTTGTTACAGAAATGTTTATTTTAAAATTAGCCGTATATATATCAGAAGTAATTTAGATTAAAAGCTCCAAGGTAAGTGGTTACCAGTAAGTGTTACTCTATCTACACCTTCACCCATATAGTAAGCCATTTCAAGTCACTTTAACCTCATACACTTACCATGAGGTGTGGGGACAACCTGGGAAGGACAGACTGTGTGCCACGGGACAAGAGGACTGCACAGCTCCCCAGTGATATTCCTCGTGACCACCTGTGCTCCATGCACACTATTCAGGGTTTCTTCTCACACATTCCAATGTGACTTTTAGGAGCCTCTGGCTGTAGCTGGCTGAGTTCCTTGACTCAAGCCAACAGCAGCTTTGTTGCCTAGGAATCACCCCAAGCTTCCAGGACCCCCTCTAATAGACCTCATGGGTGTCCGTGTAAGGTTCAGAGAGCTGACCAATCTGAAGATGAGGACAGCTGCTTAAAGCAGGAGATGTTTCAGCATGCACTGTCCTTAATCCACTGCAGACACTGCCCTCATCCTGCAGATGCTGAGTCCTGGAAGGTCATGGCCAAGGAGCCCATGTCCTTCGTGGCTTCCTCTGAGAGTTCCTCCTCAAGGGAGAGCCCTCGGGCCACATGGTCAGTCTGGCTGCTGAGCTGAGAACAGAATCAGGAGACAAGGGACCAGCGAGGCAGGAGGGAAAGGTGTGGGGAAGCTCCAGGGTTCCAGGCTGCAGGTGCTGGGTGTTCTGATGGGGCTGTGAGTGGTGGAAACAGTGGGAAGGGACTGGACTCTACATGCATTTGGAAGATGGATTTCACAGCATTTCCTAAGGGTTCCATCTGGGGTGTGGGAAAGGAGTCAAGGAGGACACCCCACATTTGTACTGTGCCAGTAGAAAGATGGGGTTTTATCAGCAGAGAGAGAAAAGATGCTGGCAGGAGCATTCATGGGAGAGGGGATGGGCATTTCAAGCTTTGAAAGGATAAGAAGGTCCAGGTGAGATGTGTGTTAGAAACTGGTGTTAGAAACACCAGTGAGCTGTCAGGTTTCACAGATGAATGTGGAGACCTTGAGGAGAAATGTCTGGGTTGGAGACACAGATGTGGAGATGATGCTGCAAAAATTACATTTAAATCTGTGAGCATGGATGAGGCCACCAAGGGAGCAAGGATTGCAAAAGAGGACCAAACAAGGACTGGATACTACACCTACCTGTTCCACAGTGGGGACATTCATCTTGGTGACTCACCCAGGTTGGTGACGGTCAGACCTCCCCATCATACATTCACCATTTAGTGATAGTCATCCATTAGTAATTTACAAGGAGATATTCTGAGATTGTCCTATTATGCTCTTCATCACTTCTATACTCACCCTTCTTAGTCCCTCTTACAACTTTTGCCCAAGTCAGAGAAAATATCATGGTTGTCCTATATCAGCCCTGGACATTTATGAGTAGGGTGTAAACTACAGCACAGGGAAAGTAGGAAGTAATATTGTTGTGACTATGTATGGTGTCGTAACTATGTATGGTGTCAGATGGGTACTAAATATATTGGGAATTTTATTTAATAAGATATATGCATATATGTTTAATCACTCTGTTTTAGAGCTGAAACTAATACAATATTGTATGTTAAATGTAACTGAAAAAAATTTTAAATTAACTCATGGACACAGACAACAGTGTGGTAATTGCATGGGGAGGAGGTGGGATGTGGAGAGAGGATAGATGGTCATGGAAAAAAATAGAGCAAAAAATAAAATAATTGTTTAAGTTTAAAAAAAGTGCTAAGTTGACCAGTATGAGGTGCTTGGGGACAGAGTTGGGACAAGAGAAGAAGCTGAAGGAAAGAGCCCAGTGAGAAACACCATGAAGGGAACTCTTGGCCCAGATGTCAACACTCCCCAATGACATGTGACTTTAAGCTAAGCTCCTCCCCAGGAACAGGAGGCACTTTCTCTGCCTCCTGCCCACTGCTCCTGAGGGTGTCTCTGTAATGACCATCACTGTCCCTCGTCATCAGACATGTCTGAGGGCAATCTGCATGGGACAAGTTTGCTCTATGTTAGAGATGCCCCAGACTCCCCACACAGATGGTGTCCCTGACAGGAGAGGTGACGTGATAGTGGCATCTCTGCGGGGAGGTCAGGACGACACACTCTGTCCATGTAACTGGGATCAGGAGCTGCCCTGTCTGAGGAATCCCTGCATAGAGCTGTGGAGCTCAGACCAGCCAGGTGGGGGTTCCCTCGAGTCCACTGGCAGGGTAGAACCAGGAGTGGTCAACCCAGGAGGGACTAAGACCTGTGGGTGGGCAGCACCCTGCCTGGTCCTGAGCTGCCCCTCCTGCCTGGGCTGCACAGGTGGGAGATGGGGAAGTGCTGGGGGTGTTTCAGGTGGGGCCAGACTCAGGAGGGTCCCTGCAGGTTTCTATGCCCTGGAGTCGCTTCTGTGAGGGAAAGGGGTTGGTCCCTTGCAACCTGGGTGCAGCCTTGTGTGGCAGGAGCCATGGAGCTCCTCCACCCCACACAAAATTCCGATTTTGTACCTCCTGAGTTTAGGGTTGGTGTGAGGACAAGAGTGTGAATTGACATGTAGTATTCAGTTATGACTTAAAAATCTTGGGTTGTGAAATTAGACCCAATGACAGACACACACACACAGCTACAAACAGAAGGACATAGAGAAGTGTCTGCCCTTCAGTGACACCCACACACACTTGTCCTATTTCAAATCCCCTGGGGGAGGTGCCAACCTTTTAGGTACCCTCTCATGTGGTTACCCTCCAATGTGCTTACTGTGTGTGTGAATGTCACCCATGTTTCTGTCTCTCTAATTGAATGGGGATGCCTCTCTAATCCCTTTTATCCTGAGGCAGCAGGGAAGGAAAAAGAATTTGGAGTGAAATGAAGTCTCATTAATTTCCAAGTGCGCCTGAATGGGGGCAGGTGGTGAAAATCATTAAATATGACTTTTTTAAAAATACAATTATGAGTAAGACAATACCTTCTGCAGTAATTTAACAGTGTGCTTCATATTTGCAAATATTGATGTTTCTCTCTCACATCAATGTTTCTCTGTCTCCCTTCTCTCTCTCAGAAAACAATGAAAAAAAATGTCCTACAGTGAGGATTAAAAAAAGATAAAAAGGAAAGGAAAAGTTTATTTAAGGAGGTGGCACCAAACACGGAGTAACAGGAGAGTTGATTCCCCAGTGCCTCTAGGGTATGGGTTGTAGAGGGCACTAAGGGACTCAGGCTCCACGTCTCCATTGATGGGTCAGCACTAGGATTCAGGGGAGGTGGTCATTGCAACGGGTCCTATGTCAGCAATGAGGCTGTTCTGTCTGGTTTCCCAAGTTCATTCCATGACTCACCCCAGAGTCTAAATCTTCATGAGTATGTATTTGAGCACATCACATATTCAAGCACTTTCATCTCTGCAGACACCTGTCCACAGCTCTCAGTCTTGCCACAGGTGGACTGGGTTCCTGCACACCTGGAGACAGGCAGACACCCTGGATGTCCCTCACCTCACCTCAGGCAGCCCTGGCCTCTCCTGTTCTGGATCCCCTGTCACCTGGATCCCACATGTTTCTCTTTTTTTTTGGTCACTCCCTCATTTTTCCCACTTTGTCTGGTAGTATTTCCCAAAGAGAATGTGAGAAGTTAACTATGAAAACTCTAAACACATGAAGAAACTGTAGGCTATCCTAGCCCTTATTCACATCTTGACTGGAAATAGAACTCTGTGTTGGAAATAATTTTTTTTATGCAGAAAGTGAGAGTCATTGTAACAATATCTTCTAGTCTCCAGGCCCATATTTGCTGCCTCTTGAAGTTTTCAAGGTCTCTTCCAGCTTATTTCTGAAATTCCACTGTGACGTTTCACTGTGTGGGTCTGATTTTATCTGCTGTGGCAAGAATTTGATTAGGCCATTCAAAATGTAATTTGTTATCTGTAAACTTTGAGAAATATTCTTGAAAACATTAAGAATCATTTCTGACTCATCATTATTTTAGACAGATGTTATAAATTTGTTGGGATCCCTTGACTGACAGACTAAGAGGTCTTTTCTCCAGTTTGTCCACACTTTTCCATTTGTGTGACTCAGTAGAAGAACAACATGAATCTTCCAGGTCACCTACTGATTTATTCATTTCTACAATGATATTTTTAATTTCCAAGAGGTCTTTCCTATACTATGACTGTGCATAATTTTTCTGTTTCAGATGCCATTATCTTTTACATCTTTCGGATTAGATGGAGACCAGTGGAAGGGGACCCGTAGGTCTCCTGTTTATTCATTTCCGTGATATCAGGAACTTTTGCCCCATTGCACTTGGTCATGATTACATTTCTGTTTGCCATTTCTCCTAATGGCCCATCTCCCCCACAACAGCACTGGAGTCACAGAGCCAGGGTCCTACTCTTGTTCTGCATTCTGTCTCTACACTCTAATTGTGATGTAGTGGAGACCTTGAAATGCACGCTGGATGATGAACTTGACTGTGGTCTGGAGTGCTAAGGTACATTGCCCCTTGATGTCCTCCTAAGTTCTGAGCCTAGCAGCCTCCTATCACAGAACATTCTGGAGCATTGCAACAGTTCACTTGCACGGACTGCAGAGTCCTAGTGAGGCAGGAGAGCAAGAAGCTAAGAAAACTGGGCAATGGAATGGGGAAACTGAGGCAATAAAATTAAAGAAGGCAAAACAGTCTGAATAACTTATAGCCAGCTGATGAATCACCAAACCTTATTTCCCCTAACTAAGGACACTTGAGAACCAATTATGTGTACATCTCTTCTTTAACAGGAGAATGCATAGCGTAAATCACCTGGGTTGGAATAAACACAGCAGAGACCCAGTTAATGTCATTTGTGCCAGATGAACCCAAGGCCAAATGAAGCCAGGGGAACAAAGAACCAAAAAATCAGTAGAGCCATATAGACCTAAGATAAAAATAAAACAGTGGAACCAACCAGAGGATAATCCCCAACCCTACTATGTACTCATTTTGATGCATCAGCATATTAAAAACACCCCTTGAAAACTAATGAATATTCTGCTGAAACCCTCCCCTAAGACGCTCACCCACAAAAGCGAGATGAAATCACTCCAGAGTCCTGGGGCAGCTTGCTCAAGAGCACACCCACACCCCCGTGTCAGACAAAAACACCTTTCTCTCCTTCTGACCTCTAAGGTGCCCTTGAGATTATCAGCCAGGGGAGCAGCGGGCAGTGGCAGCTCCTCCCAGGCTTATCCCCCATCCTGTTCCAAGTCCGCTTTTTCCCTGACTCTCCAGTGAGCTGACAGCAGCCCCACCTTTGCTCACTTCTGTCTCTGTGAGTTTTACTTCCCAGTGAGCTGACAGCAGCCCTGTCTAGGTTCTCTCCAGTTACTTCTTCTACCCTAAGTCCTTCCTTAGTGTCACTGGTCCCAGCTTTAATAAACATGTCAAAATCCCCTGGACTTGGGTTGTGAAATCTTATCCAGAGGAAGTGAAACATCCACATGCCACTCACCACAAACCACACACCACACACCACACACCACACACCACAGGCTGGCCTGAGGCAGAACCACTCAGGCCCAGGCCTGTCCAGTAGCAACAGCTGCCAAGGGACCCAGTAAAACTGAGTCATCAAGGCTCTGAGAGAAAATACCCTGCATTCACTGCAGCCCCACCACCGGGAACCTCTCTGAGTCTCCTTTCCTCTGTGCCCCACAAGGATCCCACATCAAGTGCCCAATGGGTTTACACTTGACCTTCTGTGTAGATCCCATGGTGTTACTGTCTGAGACACATTAAGTGATCCTCTGTCCATAGTTACCATCATTCTATGATTGGAGCATTTAGAGACATTCCATCCTTTGGCTTTTATAAAACCACAACACAGGAAACATCCTTGAATATATATTTTTGAAATATATGTGATTAACTTCTTAGGACAAATTCCTAAAGGAGGAATTTCTGTGTCAAAATGGAAGCACATTAAAATTGCTGAGACCTTTTACAAAAGCATCCTTCAGGAGTTCTGTCCTGCTTTTCAATCCCTTCCTTCAACTTTTATACAGAACGAGTTCCCTAGCCTCTGGCTAAAACGCTCATCATATTCTTTCATTTTTGTCAAATTGATAGATTTTAAATTTATTCCTATTTTTCTTAATCCACATTTTCATTTTTGTGTATATGTATTTATTAGAAATATAGTTGTTTAACACTTGCACTTCTTTTCCAAATTGTTTCTTAATATTCATTATGTTTTGAGTAAGTTGTAAGTATTTTTAATAATTGAATTTAAGAAGGAAGGAAAGGCAGTCCCAACACTGGAACAGGTCTGGCACTTAGAGGGAGGCCCAGTCTTGCCAGCCACCCTGGCCCGCTCACTGCTAGGCTGGGTGATTCTCCAGTTGGCGGTATGTGGTCTCACAGAACATCAGCATCAGACAAGGACATCCCGAGACCAGGGCTTCAGGAGACAAAACAACACCACACTGCGTATGGTCTCAGCACAGACAGATACGAGACATGGTGCAGGCACTGTATGGCTCACACACTACCAAGCAGCTCCGGGCCGGCCAACAGAAGGGAAAGCAGTGTCTTTCCTATCACCACTGTCACCCTCACTCCCGTCTGTCACGTCCCAAGGTATTTCCTGACATGTTCAATCACAGACTTGCCCCCACGTCCTCACGAAGCCAATCTAGAGGGGACCCTGCACCCACAGATCCTCCCGAGATCACTTTCCGGAGCCCACGTCCTGGGCACATCTTGTCTCAGTCCCTTGAGCTGCGCATGGGCCCGGGAGTCTGTTCCTTGCAGCAGTGATACACACAGCCTGCTGTCTGCCCCAGGCGCTCCTCCTGGTCTTTGGTGGAAGAACACTGACACACGTTACCTTTTTCTGTCAACGTTTTTATGTGTGTTTGCATTTGGTTATGGGCGTGAGTGTGTATCTCCAGTTCGTGTGGTTGACGTAGAAAAGTTTTTTGTGTTCCTTCAAGGTTTTTCATCTTTGGGTCTTGCTTAGAGAATTTCTCATTCCACAATTGTAAAAACTTAAGATGTATTTTCATGTTGGGGAGAAAGGTGCAAGGGTAGAACGAAACAGAATTATTAGAGTTTGGGGAAAACATGGGGAAGACAGAAAGGTAGGATATCTAAGGTGGAACAACAACATTGACATCTTCTGCTTCACAACTTTTTAAGTGTGTACAGCGCCCTCAGCTGTTTGGTGCATGTCGTGTTCAATAAACAGTTTCTCTTGAAGTAAAGCCTCATGTGCCTGCTCATGCTCACCAGGTTCACAAAAACAACACCAAGGGTCCCAGAGTGATGTGCACAAGGACCAACTCCAGTGACGAGTGTTTTGGATCATTTACTACCTTAATGCGTTACATCACATTTTGATTGTCTGCACACTCCAGCAGGTAACCATATAGTAAATATCTTCCTTGGACATGCTGTATTTTGAAGATGTATCTACACCCTCACAGACGAATGAGGACCCTTGACTTCCATGTGGCAATAATTTTATAATATATGTCAAACTATGAGTCACACAGTGTCTTTTGGGGGTGGCAGGCAGAGACTAAAAACTACAAACATTCTAAAGAAGCACTGTCTCATTTGGCAGCTACAAGACAGTTTATGGCTTTTCAATTAAAAGTAAGTAAAATGAAAAGTTCAACAGCTCCACACACAGGTCGCACTGCAAGTGCTCAACAGCCACCTGCAGCCAGTGGCTGCCGTGTTGGACATGCAGACACAGAACAATCCCTTGGTCCAGAACGTTCTATTGGACAGAACTAAGCTTTATGTTGTCTGGGCCTCTATTCACAGGACTAGACCCATGAAAAATGAAAGGGACAAGATCATCTCTCTGACAGATGACACCAGATTTTTGTCTGGGACATGAGTATATATTAAGCTCATGTATAACAAACAAAACTAGGTCACCTGTGAGCCTGGTGCCTTTGAGCACACTCTGTTCCCAGTTCCAAAGGGAAAACACCTGTCCTCTCACCTGCCTTTCCAGACTGAAGACGCTCTCTGAAATCTCATTTCCAGGGGGTGAGCTTTCTTCTAGAAGAACCCAGGGCAATTCTTTCAGCAGAGTTTGGGGAGGCAGGGATCCCACCGCAGGGAGAGGGATTCTAGGAAGTAAGGAGGGAGCAAAAGATTGGGCCAGTGGGGAGACTCCCCCTGGTTTATCCAGAACAACCATTCTCAAAGTGTGGCCTGTGGAACCTTTGAAGGTTCTAAGTGCCTTTCATGGGATCTATGAGGTCAAAACTATTTCCACAGGTTAAGGACATCATTTGCCTTTTCACTATGCCCACATTTGCACTGAAATAAACTCAGTAAGAACGGAGGCTGGGACACCCAACTGCTACAGCAGGCATTCTTCACTACCACTCCCTCACAGACTAGAAAACAAAACCAGCATCATTTTGGAATGACACAGTCTCAGGATTGAAAAATTATATCTTTACTAAATCACCATCCTTAAATTGAATTTTCAAAAATATCTTGGCTTCCCATGGAGATGGCTGTGTAGGTAAATGCAGTATTTTCATCACCCCACAAGGAATTCAAAATTACAACTACACTACCAAAAAAAACCCATAATTCAGAACCTCTTGATATCTATCTGAAGAGATGTCCTACAACTACAATATTTAAAAAGATACATCAAGACCAGAATGTGCTGGTCCCACACCCACACGTGGTAAATAAAAACCAAAGGGGATATTTGGGGGGATATGTTGGCTGTGGAAGTCACTCCTGAGGAGCGAGAAATTTCAACCCTATGTGAGGCTCCTCAACCCAGGGTTTCAGTGCCAGGAAGACAGGTCTCCACAACTTCCAGTTGTAAAAAACCAGTGGTGATTGTGGCTGAGTGAGAAGAAAGCTCCTGGAGTCCCAGACACTTCCTCTGAAAACACCCACATGCACACGGACTTACTCTGAGCTCAAGTGTTGCGTTATCAGCTCAAAAGGCACCAGGAACACACGGTGAAGCAACTGAGTTATCTTGTACCACACAGAGAGCTGAGGGGCAGCTGTCTCCCAGATGGAAGAGCTGGCAGAGGCCTTTGCTCCTTTTCTGAGCCCTCCCCCACTCAGAGCTGGCAGGTGGACACCAGATCTGAGTCTCCAATAACCTAGCTCTCACTCTTTTCCCCACCTTGGTGATACCCTGGAACCCCACCACACTCAACTTGCAGGCCCCCATGACACTTTTCAGTGATATTTCCATACAAACAGCCCTTCTTGGCTCATGTTGTAGATTTTCCTAAAATGTCTCAAAAGGAGAATCTGGCCTAGCCATGCCCTTCATCTCCAGCTACAAGGGCCCGAGGGCCAGTGTTAGTGGCAGCTGGCCTTGGTTTGTAGCTTGGCTTCTCTGAGGCACCTCCAGGTCCAGCACAAGTAGCAGCCATCCTCGGATTGCTTTGTAGCTCATACCAGGTGGCCCTGGGCAGGGCATAGGTAATGGCTGACCATGGCCTGCAGCTCCCAAGAAGTCCCTGAACCAGCACACCTGATGAACAGCTTCAGACACCAGCAAAGCACTTCCTCACTACGTCAACAGCAACACAGTCAAAGGGCTAACTCAGTGGGTACCAGGGCCTCCATGGTGATCACAGCCAGTCCTCACAGCCGATCAGCCTGTGGATAAATCCCTTCCATTGCCAACAGCAATCATGACTCAACTATAACAGGAGGGTGCACACGGCACAGAAGGGGGAAGGACCTGGAGTGCCCAGGTTGTGTTACCAGGGAGGTTGCGCCACTGGGCCCTCTGGGACACCTACTACATAAGGACACTCTACTAAGACCAGGAGATGGAGCAGCTCTATTTAACACATAGAAACAAACACAGGAAGGCTCCTTACATGAGGGGACTAAGAAACATGTCCCTAATGAAAGAACAGAACTGAACTCCAGGAAAAGAACTGAACAAAATGGAGGCAAGCATTCTACCAGATATAGAGTTCAAAACACTGGTTATGAGGATGTGCAATGAACTAAGGGGAAGAGTAAATGAAACTAGTATGAACTTCAACAAGGAGGAGATACATAAAAATGGAGAAGAAAACACTGTAAGTGAAAAAATCAATTACTGAATTGAAGATTGCATCACATGGATTCAACAGTAGAGTAGTTGAAGCATAAGATGAAATAAGGAATTGGGAAGATAAAGAAGCAGGAAACACCCGAACAGAATAGCAAAAAGAAAAAAAAGTACCCCCAAAAGTGAGGATATTATAAGAAGCTTCTGGAGAACCTTCAAGCATACCCACACTGGCATCATGAGGGTAGGGAAAAAAAAAGAGAGAACACAAAGAATTGAAATCCTATGTTTTTAAAAGTGATGATGGGAAAATTCCCTGAAGTGGTGAAGGAAATAGGCATGCAAGTCCAGGAAATGCAGGATCGCAAACAAGATGAACCCCCAAAGGTCACACCAAGAAAAATCAAGAACTAAAACTAAATGCCAAAAACTAAAGACAAAGAGAGATTTTTAAAAGCAGTCAGTCATCTACAACAGAGCTCCTGATTTTCTCACTAGAAACTTTTCAGGTCAAAAGAGATGGGAAAAGCTTTCATTTTTAATGGAAGGACAGATAAAAAGCTTCCCAGGGAAGAAAAAGCTAAAGGAATTTATCACCACCAAACCAGTATTACAAGAAATTTTAAAGGGTTCTCTAGAAGAAGAAGAAGGAGAAGGAGAAGAATGAATAATAAAATGGCTGTAAGTACATATCTATCAAAAATTGCTTTACATGAAAATAAATTAATAGCTCCAATCAAAAGACATACAATGGCTGGTGAATACAAAACAATCCTCTTAGATGCTGTCTTCAAGAGAATCAATTCAGATCAAAAGACAAACAAGAATGAAAGTATAGGGATGAAAAAAGACATATTTCATGAAAATGGAAATGAACAAATAAAAAAGCTGGAGTAAGAATACTTACACCAGACAACATACACTCAAAAGAAAGGTGATGTAATAAGAGAGAAAGAAAGGCCCATCATTTCCACTTCTTGATATTTACTTGAAGAAAACCAAAACACTTCACCAAAAGACATGCTCATTCATATGTTCATTGCAGCATTATTTACACAAGCCAAAATGGAGCTACCTGAGTATCCATTAATAGATGATTTGATAAAGAGGTGGTGCATATATAAAACAAAATATGACTAAGCCACACACACAAAACTAAAATCTTGCCATTAGCAACAACATGATGGAGGGTATGGTGCTGGGTGAAATATATCAGACAGAGAAAGACAAATGTCAGGTGATTGCACTTATATGTGGAATCTGAAAAATAAAGTGATCGAGCAGAATGGACATGGATTCACAGATACAGGGAACAGAGTATTATAGTTGCCAGATGGGAGAGGGGTTGGGGGACTGGGTGAGAAAGGAGAAGGGATTCAAAAGGACACACAGGTCATTACAGAACAGTCAGCAGGAAGTAAAGTGCAGCACAGGGAATAGAGTCAATAATATTGTAATAACTACATATGGTGTCAGGAGGGTACTGGATTTATCTGGGTGATCGGTTTATAATTTATATAAATGTGTAATCACAGAGTCCTACACCTGAAACTACATAATATAATACATAAACCATAATTGACAAATGAAAAGATATTTTTAAAAGAAGATAAATATAGCTTGAATTCACTATACAAATGGATTAATTTTTTTAACTGTCCTTAATGAAAATGGAGATTAAAAATGTAATTATCTCCTATGATGACCGGGAAAGTGCACAAACACACTTCTGCTACTTGATTCCCAAGTGCCATGAGCACAGGAAAGTGACCTGTGAGGGCTGAGTCAGCCTCTTCTTCATAGAACAGCAAGTTCACTGAAGAGAATGAGAGACACAGAACCTGTGATGACTGAGGTTTGGTGAACTGGCCAACACTTTCTCAAATGAACATGAGCTTCTCCCTCAAGGAGAGTCAATGGGCAGTTGACACCTGACAGCACTTGTTGTCTGGATGGAATGGAAGCTCTCAGAGGAAAACCAGGGTTCTGGCAAATGTGTTTCTCCCCATGGCTGCCAGACAGCTTCCCAGAGCTGACAACCATTTCCAGTGGGGTCTGTGGTAATGTTAACAAATGTGATTTTTGATGACGTGCCATTAAATGCACCAACACTGGGGGATCTCTATCACTTAGTGAAACAATGCATTAATTGTAAATAATCCTGCATCAGTACAAGAGCCACTGAGGTAATGCAACAGAATAGGAAATACTCAGTGGATTTGTTTCAGGTTCCACTTTGCAAAGAGCTTTTCACAAACTACCACTTGTGTGGCCTTAGGGTTTGATGAAAGATGAATACCCACATTTATCTGAAAAGGTTATTAAAAATTATCCTCCTACATATTTGTGTGAGGCTGTATACTTTTTTCATGTACTGCAACTAAAATAACAGATTAAATGCAGAAGCAAATATGAAAATCCAGCGGACTGCTAATGATCCAGACAAGAACTGACACTTGCAAAAATGTAAAATGTAAGCGATCGTCTCTTCTCACTACCTTGTGTATTTAAGAAATAGGGGTTTTTTTTACTAAAAAACATTATTTCTGTTAACGTTATAGGTTATTAGTACTATTCCAAATGAATTAATTTTTCAGACTGTTTTATTCCTTCTATGGTAAATACTGATCTCTATAACCCACACCAACAAATGTATTTTGGGGTTACGCTGTATTTTGTGAGACTGTATAGATGTTCTGAATCCAAACTGTTTGAGAGTCATTGAATGAAACAGCCCGTGGTCAGGGACTCAGGGAGACAGCGGGACACAGTTCTCTGTGCAGGAGGAGGGCTGGGGTCAGAGTCCTAGGTCCCCAGGCCTGGCTCTCAGGGTCTCAGCCCAAGGACCGAGTCTGGGGCGGGGACGCTCTGTGTAGGGTTGGCCCTTCTTCAGGTTTCCCTTCTCCGTCTCCCGGGTCCTCCTGCCCGAATACTGATGACGTTTTCCTAGTCCTCACTCCCATTGGGTGTCCCAACTCCAGACCAGCCAATCAGCGTCACGGTGGTTCTGGGTTTAAAGTACTCTGGCAGTAACCGAACTCCTCCGCAGACACTCCGCAGGGATCATGGATTCTGGAACCCTTCTCTTGCTGCTCTCGGGGATGCTGGCCGCGACCCTGACCGAGACCTGGGCCGGTGAGTTCGGGGTCAGAAGGGAACAGCCTCTGCCATACAGAAGCAAGGGGACCTGGAGGGACATAGGAGCGGGGGTGCACGTCTGCACCATCCTAGGTCCAGACCCCTGGCCCCATTAGACTCAGGCCTCGGCCTCGCCCCTCCCTTCAGTCACCGCCCCCTTTCTGTCTCCAGCGCCCCCTGCTCCTCCCCTCCCGACAGCTGACTCTGGACGCGTGTCCTCCCCGCCCCTGAGGCCCCACAACCTGAGAATTTCCAAGACCTTCGTGTCCGGATCGGGCCGCAGAAAGGACTGGTACATCGCGGTTGGCTTTGTGGATGACACGGAGGTCGCGCGGTTCGAAGGCGGCGTGCTAAATCCGGGGCTGGAGCCGCGGGTGTCGTGGCTGGAGCAGCGGCTGGTGGAGCAGGAGGATCCACATTTGTGGGAGAAGCAGACACGTGTCTGCAAGGGCAGCGAACACTGTTTCCGAGAGTTCCTGAACAACATGCGCGCCTACTACAACCAGAGCGAGGATGGTGAGCCACGCGCGCCCAGGTCCAGGCAAAACACCCACTCCCACGGGAGATCCTGGGTTCACCTGAGTCACCGAGTCTGCTGGTCACCATGAGTCTCTGGGACCCACTAGTCCCAAAAACGAGAAAAGCCAGCGGGGATTTTGACCCGGTATCATTTGTATTCAGTTTAGGTTTAATCACCGCAGGTCCCTTTGCTACTGTCCCCTGAGCAGGGCTAAGTGGGAGGGACTAAGACGGGAGGGTCTGACCACCCGTCTGGGGTCAGTGTCGCACACCCACCAGGAAATGACTGTCTGCGACGTGGGGTCGGACTTGAGCTTCCTCTGCGGGTACAGTAAGTTAGCCTACGATGGCACCTACTATCTCCTACGGACCGCGGACCTGCACTCCTTGGCCGTGGCCGACAAGGGGTGCGAGATCACTTGGCGAAATTTGATACCGAACCTTGATGTAAACTACTGGGCGTTCAACCAGGTGGACCTGTGCCAGCGCTGGTTACACATCATCCTGAAGAAGGGGATGGAGACGATGCTCCGAGCAGGTATCAGGGCGCGGGCCTCCCTGAGGAGGGGATCTGTGGTCTGGAGCGGCTTCCTACAAGGAGAGGAGGAAAATGGGGCAGTGTCAGAATCCCCTTCCTGCTTGGGGGAGGGAAGAGTCCCCAAGGTTTCCATATTTGTGATTCACCAGAGGGCCCAGCTTCCTCTAAAGGACAATAACGGACCCAGCCTCTCCTCAAAACATCCACAGCGGTTCCCTCACACCCTGCAGCATCTGGTGCATCCACACTCTCTCTGGATCTCAGGCTGGGCCACCTATGGAGGCCTGACTTGGGCTTTTGTGAGTCATTCTGCCTCCACCTGAATCTGAGTCTCTCTCACCTCCCACGCACCCTCCCACCCCACAGAGACCTGCACACTCCTACCCTGGGTTCTCACTCTGAGTCTAGACCATTCCAAGGAAATAGGAGGTTATCCCAGTTGCCTCTGTACAGGCTGGTGTCTGGGTGGTGCTCTCCTTTGCCCACCTCAGCTGTCCTGTCCACTCTCAGGGTGGTCACATGAGCACTGCTGGAGTGTCCCATGACCATGCAAAGTTCCTGAATTTTCTCACCCTCCCCTCAGACCCTCCAAAGACACATGTGACCCACCACCCCATCTCTAACCATGAAGTCACCCTGAGGTGCTGGGCCCTGGGCTTCTACCCTGCGGACATCACCCTGACCTGGCAGTGTGATGGGGAGGACCTGATGGAGGACATGAAGCTTGTGGAGACCAGGCCTGCAGGGGACGGGACCTTCCAGAAGTGGGCAGCTCTGACTGTCCCCCCTGGAGAGGAGCAGAGATACACGTGCCATGTGCAGCACCAGGCACTGCCTGAGCCCCTGACTCTGAGATGGGGTGAGGAGGGGGTGTGGGCACAGAGCCTCTCCTCAGGGTGTCCCTGAGCAGGGTCAGGACTCAGGCCTGAGGTTGACCTCTCACCTTCCCTTCCCAGACCCCCCTCCTCAGACCACCATCACCATTGTGGGCATTGCTGCTGCCCTGGGTCTCCTTGGAGCTGCAGCTGCTGGAGCTGTGCTGTGGAGGAGGAAGTGCTCAGGTGGGCAAGGGGTGGGGCTGAGTTCCCTGTCCCCCTGGGGGTCAAGCCCAGGTGGAAGTGTGCTCTGTCTGCTTAATGGGCATCGTGTCCCCACACAGATGCTTGTCCATCTGGGGCCTGTTTGCTAACACTGACTCTTTAGTGAGGCCTGTGGGAAAGTGAGGGACACATTTGTCACCTGATGGTTCTAGTCATGGGGACTGATTCCCAGCTGTCACAGGTCAGAGGAGAAGGTCTCTGCTGAGAACAGACATCCAGAGCAGTGGTAGGTCCAAACCCCGCACATGTACTTTCCCTGTATTTCCTGATCCTACCCTAGGTGTTCAATCACAGTTCTGGAAACTTCCTCATGCTTCAGAAGTGTGGGGCTCCTTTGGGGTCACAGGACCCAGCCTTCCCTCTGACTTCTCACAGTAGGTTTTCTTCCCACAGGCACAGACAATGAGAGCTATGCTCAGGCTGCCTGTAAGTCTGGGTGTTGGGGAGGTGACATCTGGGACCCTTGGGAGAATGTGTGCTGGTGTCTGTGAGGGGGGCTCCCCCACCCTGTAACTTTGCTGTTGTGTCTTCCCCAGACAGTGACGGTGCCCAGGGCTCTGATGTGTCTCTCACAGCTCCTAAGAGTGAGACCCTGAGGGCAGGAAGTGGGGGTCATTGGAACCAAGGGCACAGCTGGGTTTTGGGGATTCTCAGAGTGGGACACTCTGAGCATGTGGTGGCTCTGGGAGAATGTGACACTTCTGAGACTGACCTGAGTTTGTTCATGACAACTTTCTTTCCAGTGTAACAGAGCTGCCTTCTATGGGACCTACTGCTAAAATAGTCACTGCAGTCACTCCCCTTGGGACTTTAAGGATCCCTGACTGATGTATCTGCAACCGGCATTAGAATGTCTTCATTCAATTAAATTTCACTCTGTGTGTGTGTGTGTGTATAAATTTAACAGAAGTGATTTGGTTAAAACCTCCAAGTTGTATGGTTACCAGTAGTGGTTATTGTATCTACATCTTCACCCCGTTTGTTAAGCTGTTTTAGTCACTTGAAGGTCATACACTTACCATGAGGTGTGAAGACAACCCAGGTGGGAGAGATGGTGTGCCATGGGACACAGGGACCCCACGTTCCCCAGTAATGTTCCCTGTGACCACCTGTGCTCTGTGTGCAATTAAGGGTTTCTTCCCACACATCTGAATGTACTTTTTGGAACCTGTCGCTGTGGCTGGTTTAGACCCCTGATTCTACCCAAGTGTCACTTTGATGCCTAGAAGTCACCCCAAGCTTCCAGGACCCCCTCTTGTAGACTCCAGGGGTGTCCATTTGGGTTCAAAGAGCTGACTAATCAGAAGGTGAGAACACCTGCTTAAAGCAAGAGATGTTCCAGCATCCACTGTCCTTAATTCACTGCAGACCCTGCTCTCATTCTGCAGATACTGACTTCTGGAAGGTCATGGTCAAGGAGCCAATGTCCTTAGTGACTTTTTCTGAGAGTGCCTCCCCGAGAGAGCCCTTGGGCCAAAGGGTCAGTCTGGCTGCTGGGCTGAAAACAGAATCGGGAGACAAGAGACCAGCGAGGCAGGAGGGAAAGGTGTGGGGAAGCTCCCATGGTTCCAGACTGCAGGTGGTGGGTGTTCTGACGGAGCTGTGAAACAGGGGGAAGGGACTGGACCCTGAATGCATTTGGAAGATGGATTTCATAGCATTTCCTAAGGATTCAATCTGAGGTGTGGGAAAGGAGTCAAGGGCACCCCACATTTGTACTGTGCCAGGAGAAAGATGGTTTTATATCATCAGAGAGGGGGAAGACACTAGCAGGAGCATGTATATGGGAGGGGTTAAGAGAAGGTCAAGTTGAGATGTCTGTTAGAAACACCAGTGAAGTGTCAAATTGGACAGATGAGTGTGAGGACCTTGAGGAGAAATATCTGGGCTGGAGACATAGGTGTGGAGATGATGCTAGAAAAATGACATTTAAAGTTGTGAGCATGAATGCGGCCACCAAGGGAGCCAGGACTCAGAAGAGGAAGAACAAGGACTGGACACTATACCTCTGTGTCCCGACAGTTTGCATGTTCACCTTGGTGACTCATCCAGGTTGGTGACGTCCAGGTCTCCCCATCATAGATTCACCATTTGGTGTTCGTTATTCATTAGAAATTTACAGGGAGATATTCTGAGATTGTCCTGCTGTGTTCTTCACCACTTCTACACTCACCCTCCTTAGCTTCTATTATTACTTCCACCCAAGTCAGTGAAAATATGATGGTTGTCCCATATTGACCCTGAATATTTATTAGTAGGATGTAAAGCGTAGCTTAGAGAATGTACCCAATAATGTTGTCGTGTCTACGGATGGTGTCAGATGGGTACTAGATGTATGGGGGCGATTATTTAACAAGTTATGTAAATATCTAATCCCAGGGTTGTATAGCTGAAACTAATATAGTATTGTATGTTAAGTGAAACTGAAAAATTTTTAAAGTTAAACTCATGGACACAGAGAACAGTGTAGAAATTGCATGTGGGAGGGTTTGAGAGGTGGAAGAGGGTATTGAGGGATAAACAGTGATGGAAAATATGAAGAAAAAAAGAGAAAAAATATTTTAAATATAAAACGTAATATCTTGGACTTTATGCCCAACATTCTGAGAGCAGTTTGGGGGGAGACATTTGAGTATTTTGTGGCAGGCCCATACTATTTTCTCTGCCATGGAGGAAAGTCAAGCAGAAGATTTAGAAAGTGGCTCCCAGTTCAACATAATAAGAATCTCCAAATGCTCATTCTCTGCAGTTATCTTCTTTATTGATTTTTGGACAAATAATGGAACCCCAAATTTTCTAATTTAAACATAAAGGAATTTATGCAGAGTTCAGCTACTGGATCATACAAGATGATCACTGTGAGGGACTTGGGGGCAGGGTACAGACAAGAGTAGGAGCTGAGGTAAGAGCCCAGTCAGAAACACAGTGGCATGGGCTCCTGGCTGAGATGTCCCTGCACCCCAATGACATGTGACTCTAAGCTCAGCTCTTCCCAGGAACAGGGGACACTTTCTCTGCCTCCTGCCTGCTATTTCTGAGGGTGTCTCAGTAATGGCCATCACTGTCCCCAGTCAGCAGACATGTCTGAGGATGATCTGCATCTGGCAAGTTTGCTCTATGTTAGAGATGCCCCAGGCTCACCACACAGATGGTGTCACTGACAGGACAGATGACATGATAGTGGCATCTCTGTGGGGAGGTCAGGACCATACACTCTGTCCCTGTAAGTGGGATTAGGAGCCACCCTGCCTGAGGAATCCCTGCACAGAGCTGTGGAGCTCAGACCAGCCAGGTGAGGGCTGCCTTGCATCCACTCTCAGGGCAGAACCAGAAAGGGTCAGCCCAGGAGGGACTCAGAGCTGAGAGTGGACAGTGCTCTGTGTGGGACTTGCTGAGCCTGCCTGGTCCTAAGCAGCCCCTCACACACGGGCTGGGCAGGTTTGAGGGAGAAGGGCAGGGGGTATTTCAGGAGGGTCCCTGCAGGTCCCTGCACCCTGGAGTCCTTGTTAGTGAGAGAAAGGGGTTGGTCCGTTGCAACCTAGGCACAGCCTTGTATGGCAGGAGCCGTGGAGCTCCTCCACGCTGAACAAAATTCGACTTTTCTGAGACCGCCAGGTTTAGGGTTGGGTGTGAGGACAGGAGTGTGAATTGCCATGCAGTATTCAATTATGACTTAAAAATCCTGGGTCATGAAATGAGACCCAATGAGAAACACATACACAGCTACAGACAGAAGGACACAGAGAAGTGTCTGCCCTTCAGTGATTCACACACACACTTGTCCTGTTTGAAATCCCCCTGCAGGAGGTGCCGACCTCTCACAAATTTCTGCTGGGACATTGTCATCCTTCCATGGTTACTGCGTGTGTGAGTGTCACTCACATTTCTGTCTCTCAATAAATGAGGATGCTCCTCTGACCTCTCTTAACCTTAGGCAGCAGGGAAGAGCAAAGAATTTGAAGTGAGATGAAGTCCCATTATTTTCCAAGTCTTCCAGAACAGTGTGAATATTGTGAAAATAACCAATATATGGCTTTTTAAAAATCCAATTATGAATTAAACCAGTACAAATTTAATTAGGAATTAAATCAGTAGTTCAACAGAGTGCTTCACATTTGGAAATACAGTGCACTGAATACACCTTAGGCCATGCTGTGGTCTGCATGTTTGTGTCCATAAATCCATGTGCTGAATTTATAACCCCCAGCCCTGGCTGGTAGCTCAGTTGGTTGGCATATCATCCTGCTATGCCAAGGCTATGAGTTCTATCCTTGGTCAGGGCAGGTACAAAAGTTAACCAATGAATGCATGAATAAGAGGGACAACAAGTAGATCTCAATAACAGTCTGCCCAACATGGTAGAACCATCAGCTGTGGCTGCTTTTGGTGAGGCATCAGCATAGCAGCAAATGCGTTAAGCTGATTTCCTCTGATGACCACACCCAGGTACATTTTCTCCAGGATCCCATGAGCAGCAGGTTGCTGGCCCTGTTCACCCTCAAAAAGAGTAGCTAGTATTCGAGACACTGTTGTCTGGCTGATGGTAAGATGTTTTAGTGCCAAGCAGGTTCTAGAGCCTCTAGTCTTCTCCTTTCATGCCCTGTCTTATAAGAGAGCTCATTGTACTTTGGTGCAGCTTTATGGAATTTCTTTCTAAAATCAAGAGCATGTGCATGGCATACCTATCGTGCACCTGTAACTGTTTGCTGGTTGATTTGTTCTGAAGCAATGAGGCTGGATTTATGGAAGCCTCTGCCTGGATTAGATCATCGCTCTGCAGACCTAGCTGAGCCATCTTCAGGGATGCCTCCAGGTCTCAATCCACATGGTACTGTTTTGGTCCCGTTTGCAAAGGAATTCCCACCAGCTCTTGGGCTGCCTTTCTCTAGTCTTCCTCCTTCTCTTCTGGGGATGCAGATGCTGTCTCATGGAAGGAGCCTGCTCCTCAAGGAACATGACACTTTGCTGAACCCTTTCCAAGGTGAAATGAAGGGTTCTTTGGCTGTGCTATCAGGCAAGTTAGGGAGGTGTGTACAGAAATCTGTCAGCAACTGTGAAGAGATCAGGAGGCTGACATTCTCATTTACCACGGCTTCCACAAGAACTTCCAAGCTTCTAGTTGTTCTGCTCCAGGTAACCGAATGCCTTTTTTTTTTACATACATACACAATGAAATATTTAAATTATTTTTTTCTTTTCTTTTTAAAATATATTTTATTGATTATGCTATTACAGTTGTCCCATTACTCCCCCTTCATTCCCCTCCATTCTGCACACTCTCTCCCACCCACATTACCCCCCTTTAGCTTATGTCCTTGTGTCATAAGTTCTTTAGCTTCTACATTTCCCATACTATTCTTGCCGTCCCTCTGTCTATTTTCTACCTACCGTCTATACTACTTATTCTCCATACCTTTTCCCTTCTCTCCTCCTCCCACTCCCCTATTGCTAACGCTCCATGTGATCTCCATTTCTGTGGTTCTGTTCCTGTTGTAGTTGTTTGCTTATTTTGTTTTTGTTTTAGTTGTGGTTGTTAATAATTGTGAGTTTGCTGTCATTTTACTGTACATGTTTTTTATCCTCTTTTTCTTATCTGCTTTCTTAGATAAGTCCCTTTACCATTTCATGAAATAAGGGCTTGGTGATGATGAACTCCTTTAATTTTACCTTATCTGAGAAGGACTTTATCTGCCCTTCCATTCTAAATGAAAGCTTTGCTGGATAGAGCAATCTGGGATGTAGGTCCTTGCCTTTCAAGATTTGAAATACTTCTTTCCAGCCCCTTCTTGCCTGTAAGGTCTCTTAAGAAATCAGCTGACAGTCTGATGGGAACTCCTTTGTAGGTTAGTGTCTCCTTATCTCTTGCTGCTTCTAGGATTCTCTCTTATCTTTAATCTTGGCTAATGTAATTATGATGTGCCTTGGTGTGTTTCTCCTTGGGTCCAACTTCTTTGGGACTCTCCGAGCTTCCTGGACTTCCTGGAAGTCTTTTTCCTTTGCCAGATTGGGGAAGTTCTCCTTCGTTATTTTTTCAAATAAGTTTTCCAGTTGTTGCTCTTCCTCTGCTCCTTCTGACACCCCTATAATTTGGATGTTGGAACATTTAAAGATGCCCTGGATGTTCCTAAGCCTCTCCTCATTTTTTTGAATTCTTATTACTTCATTCTTTTCTGATTGTATGTTGTTTTCTTCCTCCTGGTCCATTCCATTGATGTGAGACTCAGCTGTCTTTCCATCACTATTGGTTCCCTGTACATTTTTCTTCATTTCACTTATTGTAGCCTTCATTTTTTCATCTAATTTGCAACCAAAGTCAATCAATTCTGTGAGCAACCTGATCACCAGTGTTTTGAACTGTGCATCTGATAGGTTGACTATCTTTTGGTCACTTAAAAGTATTGATTCTGGTGCTTTCATTTGTTTTTCTGTTTGAGCCATCTTTATTTATTTATTTATTTATTTATTTTGGTCTTCTCTTGCCTGTTATGTATGATGGGTAGAATCTTAGGTGTTCACAAGGTTGGGGCAAGCCAGTTGCTAGGTCGTGATGCTGTATGTGGGGGCGGGGTCCGAGAGGGAACAATGGCACTTGCTCCACTCTTCGTTGGACTTCAGTCCCTTCCACTGCTTCCCCCAAGAAAACTGGGCCTTTCTAATGCTAATTGCCATGTGGGTGGGTTTGTGCACCCCGTGGGTCTTTCCAATGACCATTCCTGTGAGGCTGAGAGTCTCTCCCTAAGCCTCAACCCCCCACAGGTGCTTTCAATCAGTGCCCTAAGACTCTATTTCTGAGTGCTGGGACCCTGGGACCACCCTGTCAGCCAGCCGCCTTGTGTGCAGTGCCTTGCTTCACAATTACTACCTTGCTGGGTCTGCTGGTTGCCACCCCTTGGCTGGGGTCTGCCAGCTGCCGCTTGCATGCCCAGGGTCCGCCTGCTGTGGTCTTGTGAGCCTGGGATGCCTTACGCAGTCCCAACGTTCTTTGTGCCGTGACTGCTCTCCATCGGACTACCTGATTCTGCCCCTTCTCCCGGTCTGGATGAACGTGTCTATTTTAACTCCTTGGTTGTCTGAATTCCCTGCACTTCAACTTTCCATTAGTTCTGATTGTTATTTTGTTTCTAAATGGTTGCTGTCCCTATCTTGGTTGTGCGAGAAGGCACAGTGCGTCTACCTATGCCTCCATCTTGGCCAGAAGTCCTCCCAAATGCCTTTTTCCAGGATATCACCATATATGTCGGCCTGAACTTTGTGAAAGGTGCTCAAATGCAAGAGTGAAGCCAAAATCTGTCGAATAGCAGCCATCATGTTTCTTCCCCACACTCAGGTTTTAATGTAAGTGTTGCCATTATGTGGTCATGTCCTGTGTCATGTTCATTGTTTTCACAGTCTGGTCCAGTGTCTCCCTGGTGCTTCACCTGCACAGACACCACCAGAAGCTGCAGCACATTCGTGCCCCAGAAACCTCCACAAATGCTGTCCAGAGACCAGAGCCACCCACACCATCTTGATGCTGACAGTCACTTGTGTCACCTTCTACATGCTGAATTCCATTTCTGCTTTTTTCATCACTGTGTGAGTGCACCCTCATTTTTGGTGGGTGCAGACCTCTTTTAGTTGGCTTCCTGATCTTCTGCTGTTCCGCCTTCACTGCAGATGCTCAAGGATCCTAGAGCCCCTAGGGTCATGGACTGTTGGAATCAACTCTTGACCATCTAACCTGTGAGTGTCAGTGTTTATAATATTTATAATTCCACAGTTGACTAATCCTTCACTGAATGCCAATGTTGTACATAAAATCCACAGTGAACTTTATTTTTAAATTAAAATAGAATCGACATACAACCTCATGTAAGTGTAAGGTACCCAGTATGTTTCTCTGATGCACTTACATTCAGTCATGTGCTGCCTAACAGTGGTGATCCACCCTGAGAAATGTGTGGTTGTGTGATGCTGTGGTTGTGCAAACAGCACAGAGGCACTCACACCTGGGTGGTGTCCCTACTGCTCACCTGGACTGCAGGGCTCAGCCTGTTGCTCCTGGGCTGCAAGCCTGCACAGCACGTTATTGTACAAAACAACTTGTACAATAAGTCAACACAGGAGAAAATGACAACATCAAGAGACCCAGTAAACATGCATATGAGGCTGCTGCAGCCATAACGGAGCATACTGTTCTGCAGTAAACCTAAAAATAATTGTCACCAAAGGCTATGTTAATTGATTTGTGTGTGTGTGTGTGTGTGTGTGTGTGTGTGTGTGTGTGTGTGACAGAGAGTTATTGATCAGTTGCCTCTCACAGACACCCTGACCAGGGATCAAACCCAACACATTTTGGTACTTGTGATGACACTCTAAACAACTGAACCACCTGGACAAAGCAGGCATAAATTCTTTGGTGGTGTGTCTGATTAGAATTTTGATAAATTTTTATTGAGTTATTGTTTTTATTGTTGAGTTGAGGCTTCTCAAGTATATTCTAAAAGAATTGAACTGCCAACATTTTCTCCCAGTCTGTGGTCTGAGCTCTTTTTACAGACATAATACCAACATTAATGCACAGGTAGACTTTCCTAGGAAGAGAAATCAGAAGTGACTCCCTGTGAAGGTTTCCTGGGAGAGGACTTAGGTGACTGAGGGAGGAGGAGGACAATGTGACTCATTTATTTTGTGTATTCCTGAGTATCTTTTCAATTTTCTTATATGTGCATGTTTTCAAAAAACATGCTACATAAATTCCCTTCACTTATAAAACTCCTCACAGACCATCCTCACATCACAACTTAAGATTCGCACCCTGATCCTCTCTTTAAGACCAACCATTTGCCTTAAAAATTCCATTCCTGAAAAACTTGGCTGGACTCTATGAACAAATCCTCCTGCAGAAAATAGCTCAAACTGCCTTGTATAATACCAAAACCAACTTCTTAAAAGCAACAAAGACATGATGAGACACTAATGACCACACCTCAAAGGAAGGGAAAGACCCTGCTAGCCCTCCACAAAGGGCAGCGCCCTGAGTGAGCAGTGGGGAAAGGTGTGCAAGTTCATTGCCCAGAGCCCAGACATGGAGCCCAGCACTGTCAGCCCTGGGATGTGCTCTCCACTTTCCTCCCCATCTGCCTTTTCTTTTATATATGTAAGCAAAGCTTTAAATTAATTATGTGTATATAGATAATATACAATTTGTATGATGAATATATATTCACTATAAAAATTATAAAATGATAAAAGCTATAAATGGCAAATATTAGTAAACTAAATGGGTCCATTCACCTATGCACCTTAAAACCCAATCCAATGCAAACAGAAGTTTGCAGCAAAGAAAGTAAAAGTTTACCCTGGCTGGTGTGGCTCAGTTGGTTGGAGCATCATCCCATAAATGAAAGGTTGCATATTTGATTCCAGGTCATGGCACATACCTAGGTTGTGCATAAGATCCTTAGTCCTGGTGCCTATGGAAGGAAATCAATCCATGTTTCTCTCTCACTTCAGTGTTTTTCTCTCTTCTGGCCTCTCTCTCTCTCTGTAAGCAGCGAAAAGATGTTCTCAGATGAGTATAAAATAAAAAGAAAAAGAAATTTTTTAAAAAGTAAATGTTTATTTAAGGAACTGGCACCAAACCTGGTCCACTGGTGAGTTTTTCCTCTAAGACTTGGCTCCAGATTGCTTCTAGGGGATGGGTTGCACTAGGGACTGAGGGACTTAGGGTAAAGGTCTCCATTTATTGGTCAGCACTAGGGTAGGGGGTGGTTGGTCATTGCATCTGGTCCTAATTCAGCCATGGGGTTGTTCTGTCTCATTTCACAAGTTCATTCCAATGCTCTCCCCAGAGTCCACATCTTCATGCGTATGTATCTGAACACATCAGATATTTCAATCACTTTCCCCTCTGCAGACATCTGTCCACAGCCCTGGGTCCTGCCACAGGTGGCCTGATCCCTGCACACCAGGAGCCGGGAGGACACCCTGGGTGTCCTCCACCTCATCTTCAGCAGCCCTGGCCTCTCCTGTTCTGGATCCCCTGTCACCTGGATCCCACAGGTTCTTATTTTACTTACTTCCTCATTTCCCCCAATTTTCCTGGCAGTATCTTCCAAAAGATAACATGGAAACTTAACTATTAAAGCTCTAAACACATGAGCAAACTGTAAGCTATCCTAACCCTTATTCACATCTTGACTGGATACAGAACTCTGTGTTGGAAATATTTTTTCTTCAGTAATTGGAAAGCATGGCAACAACATCTTCTAGTCTCCAGGCCCATATTTGCTGCCTCTTAAGTTTTCATTGTACCTCTTCTCCCTAAGCAGAGAATACATAGCTAAAATCAACCTGGTCAGGAAAAAATAAACAAGAGAGACCCAATTATTGCCATTTTACCAGATGAACCCAAGACAGATGAAGTCAGGATGCCAAATAACAAAAAACAAACAAACAACAAAAAATTACAGCCAGACAGACCTCAGAAAAAAGTAAAACAGTGGAGCTGACCAGAGGATAATCCCCAACACCCCACGTGCCCGTTTTCATGCATCAGCTTATCAAAAACACCCATGGAAAGCTGATGAATGCCCTGCTGAAATCCTCCCCTAAGGTTCTCACCCAGAGAAGAGAGATAAAAACCCTCCACACCCTCACCAGTAATTTAGGCATAAACTTCTTTCTCTTCTTGTGATTATCAGCCAGGGGAGCAGAGGGCAGAAGCAGCTGATCTTGGGCTTATCCCCCATCCTGACTTTAAGGTCTCTTTTTTCCATGACTCTCCAGTGAGCTGACAGCAGCCCCACTTGACTCAATCCTTCCCTGTAACATTCTCAGGAACCAGAGCAGCCCCACCTAGGCTCTCTCTAGTTACTTCTTCTACCCTAAGTCCTTTCTTTTTGTCACTGTCCCCACCTTTAATAAACATGCTTTCAAAATCTCCTGGACTTGGGCTGTGAAATCTTATCCAGAGGAAGTGAAGCACCCACACACTGCATACCATCCACCACACACCACATACCACAGGCTGGCCTGAGGCAGAACTGGTCAGGCCCAGGCCTTTCTGGTGACAACAGCCACTAAGGGACCCAGCGAAAGTGAGTCAGCAGGGCTCTGAGAGAAAACTAACCACATTCACCACAGCTCCACCATCCCCAATCCTCTCTGAGTCTCCTTTCCCCTGTCCCCCACAAGGATTCCGTATCAAGTGTCTCATATTTTTCTCTGAAGATTACACTTGACCCCCTGGTAGATCGCATGGTGTCACTTCCTGAGACATGTTAAGATATTCTCTGTCCATAGTTACCATCATTCTGTTGATTGGAACCTTTGGAAACATTCTATCCTTTTGCTTTTACAAAACCACAATAAAACAAACATCCTTGAATATATATACATAAGGACACATGTGATAATCTTCTTAGGATAAATTCCTAGAAGAAGAGTTTCTGTGTCAAAATGTAAGCACATTGAAATTGCTGAGACCTTTTACAAAAGCATCCTTCAGCAGTTTTGTCCCGGTTTTCAATCCCTTCAGCCTTTACAACAGAATGTGTTCCCTTCTCTCCTCTAACATGCTCATTATTTTCTTTCACCTTCGTCAAAGTGCTACGTGTTAATTTTATTTCCTATTTCTCTTACTCTAAATTCTCATTTTTGTTTATATGTATTTATTACAAATTTAACTGTTTAATATTTGCATTTCTTTTTTTCTAAATGTTTCTTGAAATTCTTTTTTTTTTTTTTTTACTGAGTTGTAAATATTTTTAAATACTGAATTTAAGTAGGAAGGAAAAGCAGCCCCAACATTGCAACTAGTCTGGAGCTTAGAGCGAGGCCCAGTGTTGCTGGGAGCTGGCCTGGTGCTCACTGCTGAGCCAGGTTTTTCTCTGGTTGGACACACGCGGTCTCACAGAACATCCGCATCAGACAAGGACATCCCGAGACCACAGTGATGTGAGAGAAAATGACACCACACTGCATTTTGTCTAAACACAGACAAACACAACGACAGAGGCACTCACAAAAATACCAGCCACCTGCAGCTAGTGGCTGCCATTTGGACGTGCAGACACAGAATAATCCCTTGTTCCAGAATGTTCTATTGAAAAGAACTGCAATTCATATTGTCTGGGCCTCAAGTCACAGCACTAGACCTGTGAAAAATGAAGGGGCCGATATCATCTCTCTGACAGACGACACCACATTTCTGTCTGGGATGTGAGTACATATTATGCTGCTCTAAAAAAAAACCCACTAGGTTTTCTGTGGGCCTGGTGCCCTCAAACACAAACTGTACTCAATTCAAACAGGAAACACCTGTCCCCGCATCTCCTTTCCCAGACTGAAGACACTCTCTGAAATCTCATTTCCAGGGGGTGAGCCTTCTTCTAGAAGAACCCAGGGCAATGCTTTCAGCAGGGTGTGGGGAGGCAGGTATCCCACCTCAGGAAGAGGGATTCTAGGAAGTGAGGAGGGACACAAGGCCAGGGCCAGTGGGGAGACTTCCCCTGGTTTACCCAGAACAGCCATTCTCAAAGTGTAGGCTGTGGAAGCCTTGAAGTTTCTAAGAGCCTTTAAAAGGATCTATTGGGTCAAAACTATTTTCATAGGATGAAGGACATTCTTCTTTGCCTTTTCACTGTGCCCACATTTACACTGAAGTAAACTCAACATGAAAGGAGCCTGGGACACCCAACTGCTACAGCAGGCTTTCTTCACCACCACTCCCTCACAGACTAGAAAACAAAACTAGTGTCACTTTAGAACAACACAGCCAAGGGATCAAAAATTACTATCTTTACTAAATCATCATCCTTAAATTGAATTTTCAAAAATATCTTGGCTTCCCATGGAGATGGCTGTGTAGGTAAATGCAGTATTTTCATCACCCCACAAGGAATTCAAAATTACAACTACACTACCAAAAAAAACCATAATTCAGAACCACTTGATATCTATCTGAACAGATGTCCTACAACTACAATATTTAAAAAGATACATCAAGACCAGAATGTGCTGGTCCCACACCCACACATGGTAAATAAAAACCAAAGGGGATATATGGGGGATATGTTGGCTGTGGAAGTCACTCCTGAGGAGCGAGAAATTTCAACCCTATGTGAGGCTCCTCAACCCAGGGTTTCAGTGCCAGGAAGACAGGTCTCCACAACTTCCAGTTGTAAAAAACCAGTGGTGATTGTGGCTGAGTGAGAAGGAAGCTCCTGGAGTCCCAGGCACTTCCTCTGAAAACACCCGCATGCACACGGACTTACTCTGAGCTCAAGTGTTGCGTTATCAGCTCAAAAGGCACCAGGAACACACGGTGAAGCAACTGAGTTATCTTGTACCACACAGAGAGCTGAGGGGGCAGCTGTCTCCCCAGATGGAAGAGCTGGCAGAGGCCTTTGCTCCTTTTCTGAGCCCTCTCCCACTCAGAGCTGGCAGGTGGACACCAGATCTGAGTCTCCAATAACCTAGCTCTCACTCTTTTCCCTGCCCTGGTGATACCCTGGAACCCCACCACACTCAACTTGCAGGCCCCCATGACACTTTTCAGTGATATTTCCATACAAACAGCCCTTCTTGGCTCAGGTTGTAGATTTTCCTAAAATGTCTCAAAAGGAGAATCTGGCCTAGGCATGCCCTTCATCTCCAGCTACAGGGCCTGAGGGCCTGTGCTAGTGGCAGCTGGCCTTGGTTTGTAGCTTGGCTTCTCTGAGGCACCTCCAGGTCCAGCACAAGTAGCAGCCGTCCTCGGATTGCTTTGTAGCTCATACCAGGTGGCCCTGGGCAGGGCATAGGTAATGGCTGACCATGGCCTGCAGCTCCCAAGAAGTCCCTGAACCAGCACACCTGATGAACAGCTTCAGACACCAGCAAAGCACTTCCTCACTACGTCAACAGCAGCATAGTCAAGGGACTGACTCAGTGGGTACCAGAGCCTCCATGGTGACCACAGCCAGTCCTCACAGCTGATCAGCCTGTGGATAAATCCCTTCCATTGCCAACAGCAATCATGACTCAACTATAACAGGAGGGTGCACACGGCACAGAAGGAGGGATGAACCTGGAATGTCAGGGTTGTGTTACCAAGGATGCTGCACCACTGGGCCCTCTGGAACACCTACTACATAAGGACACTTTACCAAAACCAGGAGATGGAGCAGCTCTATTTAACACAGAAACAAGCACAGGAAGGTTGCCTACGAGAGGGGACACAGGAACATGTCCCTAATGAAAGAACAAAATTGAACTCCAGGAAAAGAACTGAAAAAAAAAAAAAAAGGAAGCAAGCATTCTACCAGACACAGAGTTCAAAACACTGGTTATAAGGATGCACAATGAACTTAGGGGAAGAGTAAAATGAAACTAGTATTAACTTCAACAAAGAGTGGACACATAAAAATGGAGAAAGAAAATGTTTTAAGTAAAAAAATCAATTACTGAATTGAAAAATACATTACACAGACTCAACAATAGAGTAGTTAAAGCATAAGATGAAATAAGAAATTGGGAAGATAAGGAAGCAGGAAACACCCAAGCAGAATAGCAAAAAGAAAAAAATACAGAAAAAAATGAGAATAGTATAAGAAGGCTCTGGAAAAACTTCAAGCTTACTCACATTGACACCATAGGGGTATGGGAAAGAGAAGAGAGAGAACAAAGAATTGAAACCCTACTTTTAAAAATGTAGTGATGGAAAAATTCTCTAAACTGGTGAAGGAAGTAGGCATATAAGTCCAGGAAGTGCAGAGTCACAAACAAGATGAACCCCAAAAGACCACACCAAGAAACATCATACTTAAAATGCCAAAAACTAAAGACAAAGCAAGAATTTTAAAAGCACCAAGATAAACGTAGTTAGTTATCTACAAGGGAGCTCCTGATTTTCTCACTAGAAACTTCTCAGGCCAAAAGACATGGGAAAAGCTTTCATTTTTAATGAAAGGACAGATAAAGGACTTCCCAGATATGAGAAAGCTAAAGGAGTTTATCACCACCAAACCAGTATTGTAAGAAATGTTAAAGGGTCTTCCAGGAGAAGAGGAAGAAGAAGAAAAAGGAAAAGAAAAAAAATATGAGTAATAAAATGGCTATAAGTACATATCTATCAAAAGTTACTTTAAATGAAAATAAATTCATTGCTCCAATCAAAAGACCTAGGGTGACTGAATAAAAACAACACAATCTTGCACCCCGATGTTCATAGCAGCACAATTTACAAAAGCTAGGTGCTGGAAGTGACCTAGATGCCCATCAGTAAATGAATGGATCAAAAAACTATGGTACATTTACACAATGGAATTCTATGCAGCAGAAAGAAAGAAGGAGCTCCTACCCTTCACAACAGCATGGATGGAGCTGGAAAGCATTATGCTAAGCGAAACAAGCCAGGCAGTGAAAGACATATACCACATGATATCACCTTTAACAGGAACCTAAACAACAGAACAAAGAAACAAGCAAAATATAACCAAAGACACTGAAATAGGGGACAGACTGACAGTGACCAGAGGGGAGAGAAGAGGGAATTTCAGGGGGGAATGGGTAGGGTTTACAAGAACAAATTTGGAGGACACATGGACAAAAACTAGGGGTGGGGGGTAATGGGGGGAAGAGGGGAGGGTTGGGTGGGTGGGCTGGAATGGGAGTAAGTGGGAGAAAACTGTACTTGAACAATGATTAAAATAAAATTAAAAAAACACACAATCCTCTTATATGCTATCTATTACACGACCAATTCAGATCAACAAACACAGAATGAAAGTCTAGGGATGAAGAAAACATATTTCATGAAAATGGAAATGAACAAATAAAAAAGCTGGAGTGATAATACTTACACGAGACAACATAGACTTAAAAGAAAGGCAATATAATAAGAGACAAAGAAAGGCCTATCATTTCCACTTTTTGGTATTTTATTTAAAGAAACCCAAAACACTTGACCAAAAAGACATACTCATTCATATGTTCACTGCAGCATTATTTACGAAAGCCAAGATATGGAGCCAACCTAAGTGTCCATTAACAGATGATTTGATAAAGAGGTGGTGCATATATATAACAAAATATGGCTAAGCCATACACACAAAACCAAAATCTCTCCATTGGCAACCTCATGGATGGAGGGTATGGTGCTGAGTGAAAAACATCAGACAGACAAAGACAAATGCCAGGTGATTACACTTATAAGTGGAATCTAAAAAATAAGGTAATCAAGCAGAACAGAACCAGACTCATAAATACAGAGAACAGACTAATGGTTGTCAGAATGGAGGGGGTTTAGTGGAGTGGGTGAAAAGTTTAATGGATTAAGAAATGCACTTTGGTAGTTACCAAATAGTCACCAGGTAAAGTGCAGCACAGGGAATATAGTCAATAATATTGTAATAACTACATATGGTATCAGGTGGGTACTGCATTTATCTGGGTGATCAGTTCATAATTTATACAAATGTTAATCACAGAGTCGTACACATGAAACTGTATAATATTGTACATCAGCTATAATTGACAAATGAAAACATATTTTAAAAAGATAAATATAGCTCAAATTCATTATACGAATGGATTGATTTCTTCACTGTCCTTAATGAAAATGGAGAATAAAATGATAAATTATCTCCTATGATGACCGGAAAAGTGCACAAACACACTTCTGCTACATTCATTCCCAAGTGTCATGAGCACAGGAAAGTGACCTGTGAGGGCTGAGTCAGCCTCTTCTTCAAAGAACAGCAAGTTCACTGAAGAGAATGAGAGACACAGAACCTCTGATGACTGAGGTGTGGTGAACTGGCAAACACTCTCTCAAATGAACGTGAGCTTCTCCCTCAAGGAGAGTCAATGGGCAGTTGACACCTGACAGCACTTGTTGTCTGGATGGAATGGAAGCTCTCAGGGGAAAACCAGGGTTCTGGCAAATGTGTTTCTCCCCATGGCAGCCAGACAGTTTTCCAGAGCTGACAACCATTTCCAGTGGGATCTGCGGTAACGTTAACAGTTGTGATTTTTGATGATGTGTCATTAAATGCACCAACACTGGGAGATCTCTATCACTTACTGAAACAATGCATTATTTTTTAATAATCCTGCATCAGTACAAGAGCTACTGAAGTAATGTAACAAAATAGGAAATACTCAATGGTGTAGTTTCAGGTTCCGTTTCGCGAAGAGCTTTTCAGGAACTACCACTTGTGTAGCTTTAGTGAACTATCCAAGATGAATATCCACACTTACCTGAAAAGGAATAAAAATGCTCCTCCTACATATCTGTGTGAGGCTGTATATTTCTTCATATACTGCAAACAAATAACAGGCTAAATGCAGAAGCAAATATGAAAATCCAGCGGACTTCTACTCATACAGACAAGCACTGAGACTTGCAAAAAACATAAAATGTAAGTGATGGACTCTTCTCACTACCTTGTGTATTTAGGAAATAGTTATTTTTTCATAAAAAGTTATTTCTGTTAACATTATAGGTTATTAATTTTATTCTAAATGAATTAATGTTTTAAACTCTTTTATTCCTTTTATGGTAAATGTTGATAGCTATAACCCACACAAACAAATGTATTTTTAGGGTTACATTGTGTTTTCTAAGACTGTATAGATGTCTTGAATACAAAATGTTTGAGAGTCGCTGAATAAAACAGCCCGTGGGCAGGGACTCACAGAGACAGCGGGACAGAGTTCTCTGTGCAGGAGGGCTCGGGACAGAGTCCTGGGTCCCCAGGCCTGGCTCTCAGGGTCTCAGCCCAAGGACCCAGTCTGGGGCAAGGACTCGCTCAGTATTGGGTTGGCCCTTCTCGCCCCCGTTTCCCTTCTGCATCTCCTGGACACTCCAGCCTGGATACTCATGACGTTTTCTCAGTTCTCACTCCCATTGGGTGTTTCCACTCACTCCAGTGGAAACACCCACTCCACTCACTCCACTCACTCCACTCACTCCGCTCATTGGCTGGTCTCACTCCAGACCAGCCAATCAGCGCCACTGTGGCTCCGGGTGTAAAATTCTCCCTGGAATAATGGAACTCCCCCCCCACCCCCCTACACCCCCTCCACACCCCCCACACCCCCCCCACCCCCCGGCAGACGCCCAGCACTCATCATGGATTCTGGAACCCTTCTCTTGTTGCTCTCGGGGGCCCTGGTCATGACCCTGACCCGGACCTGGGCCTGTGAGTTCGGGGTCAGGAGGGAACAGCCTCTGCCAGACAGAAGCCAGGGAACCGGGATGGGTGCAGGAGCAGGGGACAGCGCGTCTGCACCACCCCAGGCCCAGACCCCTGGCAAGACTCTGGCCTCGGCCCCGCCCCTCCCTTCAGTCACCCGCCCCCTTTCTGTCTCCAGCGCCCCCTGCTCCTCCCCGGCCGACAGCTGACCTGGGACACGCGTCCTCCCCGCCCGCAGGCCCCCACAACCTGAGAATTTCCAGCACCTTCGTGTCCGGACAGGGCAGCGGGAAGGACCGGTACATCGCGGTTGGCTTTGTGGATGACAGGGCAGTTCAACAGCGGCAGTTAAACAGCGGCGGCGTGCTAAACCCGGGGCTGGAGCCGCGGCTACCCTGGCTGTAGCAGCCGCTGGTGGAGCAGGAGGATCCACATTTGTGGGAGGAGCAGACATGTGTTTGCAATGGTAAAGAACACACTTTCCAAGCGGCCCTGAACAACCTGCGCGCCTACTACAACCAGAGCGAGGATGGTGAGCCACGTGCGCCCGGATCCAGGCACGACCCCCACTCACACGGACGATCGTGGGTTCACCTAAGTCACCAGGTCCGAGGGGCAGCACGAGGCTGTGGGGCCCATCCGCTCCCAAAAAAGAAGAGCCAGTGGGGATTTTGACCCCGTATCATTTGTATTCACTTGAGGTTTAATCACTGCAGGTCCCTTTGCTACTGTACCCTGAGCAGGGCTAAGTGGGAGGCACTAAGAGGGGAGGGTCCGACCTCCTGTTTGGGGTCAGTGTCCCACACCCACCAGGAAGTGACTGGCTGCCTCATGGGATCGGACTGGAGCTGGACTGGAGCTTCCTCCGCGGATACACTCAGGTCGCCTCTGACGGCACCAACTACGCCCTGAACCGGGACCTGGGCTCCTTGACAGTGACCGACACCTCAGCTGAGATCACGTGGCGCAATTTGATACCGAACCTTGATGTAGACTCCTGGAGGTTCCACGTGGAGGACTTGTGCCTGCGCTGGTTACAAAAGGGGAAGGAGACGCTGCTCCGAGCAGGTACCAGGACCCGGGCCTCCTGGAGGAGGGGATCTGTGGGCTTGGGCAGCTTCCTACAAGGAGAGGAGGAAAATGGGGCAGTGACAGAATGTCCCTCCTGCTTGGGAGAGGAAAGAGTCCACCGGGTCACCTTATTCCGTGACTCACCGCGGTCCCAGCTTTCTCTAAAGGACAGTAAGGGACCCAGACTCTCTCTGAAACACCCACAGCGGTTCCCTCACACCCTGCAGCACCTGGTGCACCAGGACACTCTCCCTGGTTCTCAGGCTGAGACTTTCTCTGGAGGCCTGATTTGGGCTTGTCTGAGTCATTCAGACTCCACCTGAGTCTATGTCTCCCCACAAGAGATCTGGTTACTCCCACCCTAGGTTCTCACTCTGATTCTGGAACTTTCCAAAAATAGGAGAATATCGCAGATGCCTCTGTCCAGGCTGGTGTCTGGGTGGTGCTCTCCCTTCCCCCACCCCACTGTCCCGTCCACTCTAAGGTGGTCACATAAATGCTCCTGGAGTGTCCTATGACCATGCAAATTTCCTGAATTTTCTCAGTCTCCCCTCAGACCCTCCAAAGACACACGTGACCCACCACCCCACCTCTGACCATGAGGTCACCCTGAGGTGCTGGGCCCTGGGCTTCTACCCTGTGGACATCACCCTGACCTGGCAGCATGAAGGGGAGGACCTGACCCAGGACATGGAGCTTGTGGAGACCAGGCCTGCGGGGGATGGGACCTTCCAGACATGGGCAGCTGTGGTCGTGCCCCCTGGAGAGGAGCAGAGATACACATGCCATGTGCAGCACCAGGGGCTGCCCCAGCCCCTGACCCTGAGATGGGGTGAGGAGGGGACATGGGCACAGAGCCTCTCCTCAGGGCATCCCTGAGCAGGCTCAGGACTCAGGCCTGAGGTTGACCTCTCACCTTCCCCTCACAGACCCCCCTCCTCAGACCACCATCACCGTCGTGGGCATCAGTGCAGCCCTGGGTCTCCTTGGAGTTGTGGTCACTGGAGCTGTGCTGTGGAGGAGGAAGAGCTCAGGTGGGCAAGGAGTGGGACTGAGTTTCCTGTCCCTCCGGGGGTCAAGCTCAGGTGGAAGTGTGCTCTGCCTCCTTGATGGGCATCGTGTCCCCACACAAGTACTTGTCCATCTGGGGCCTATTTCCTAATATTGACTCTTCAGTGAGGCCTGTGGGAAAGTGAAGGACGCATTAATCACCTAATAGTTCTAGGGATGGGCACTGATTCCCACCTGCCCCAGGTCAGAGGGGAAGGTCCCTGCTGAGGACAGTTGTCCAGAGTGGTAGTAGGTCCAAACTCCACACATGTACTTTCCCTGTGTTTCCTGATCCTAACATGAGTGTTCAGTCGCAGTTCCGGAACCTTCGCTGTGCTTCAGGAGTGTGGGGCTCCTTTCGGGTCACAGGACCCAGCCTTCCCCCTGACATCTCACAGAATGTTTCCTTCCCACAGGCAGAGGCAAGGAGAACAACACTCAAGCTGCCTGTAAGTCTGGGTGTTGGGGAGGTGACATCTGGGATCCTTGGGAGAGTGTGAGCTGGAGTCTCTGAGGGAGGCTCCCTGACCCCATAACTGCTGTTGTGTCTTCCCCAGGCAGGGACACTGCCCAGGGCTCTGATGTGTCTCCTACAGCTCCTAAGGATGAGACCCTCAGGGCACAGAGTGGGGGCCATTAGGACTGAGGGACACAGCTGTGTTTTGAGGACTCTCAGAGTGGGACATTCTGAGCACGTGGTGACTGTGGTGAATGTGACACTTCTGAGACTGACCTGAATTTTTCACAATAACTTTTAATGCAGTGTGACAGAGCTGCTTTCTCTGAGAGTTCATGCAAAAATAGTCACTGCAGCCTCTCCTGGGGACTTGAAGGATCCCTGTCTGCTGTTTCTACACCCAGCATCAGAACCTTATTTAATCATTTCAACATCCCTGCATTATTTTAATATTAGTGACATATATATATATATATTATATATATATATATATATAATATATATATATAATCTCAGAAGTGATGTAGACTAAAAGCTCAGAGATGTACAGTTTCTGGTAGGTTTTATTCTATCTACACTTCACCATGTTTGTTAAGCTGTTCTAAGTCACTTGAAGTTCACACACTTACCATGAGGTATGGAGCCAACACGGGAGGGACAGACTGTATGCCATGGGACAAGGGCACCTCATGCCTCCCCAGTGATGTTCTCTGTGACCACCTGTGCTCCATGCACTATTCAGGGTTTCTTCCCATGCATCCGAGTGTGATCTTCTGGACCCTTTGGACATAGCTGGTTGAGTCCCCTGATTCTAACCATGTGCCTCTTTGTTGCTTAGGAGTCACCCCAAGCTTCCAGGCGCCCCTTTTATAGACCTCAGGATTGTCTGTGTGGAGTCAGAGAGCTGACCAATCAGACGGTAAGGACACCTGGTTACAGCAGGAACTGTTCCAAGGTCCACTGTTCTTAATCCACTGCAGACACTGCTCTCATTCTGCAGATGCTGAGTCCTGGAAGGACATGGCCAAGGAGTTGAATTCTTTAGTGGATTCCACTGAGAGTTCCTCCCCAAGAGAGAGCCCTTAGGCCGCAGGGTCAGTCTGGATGCTGGGCTGAGAACAAAATCAGGAGACAAGGGACCAGCAAGGCAGGAGGGAAAGGTGTGGGGAAGCTCCCAGGGTTCCAGGCTGCAGGTGCTGGGTGTTCTGACTGGGCTGTGAGCAGTGGAAACAGTGGGAAGGGACTGGACACTGAATGCATTTAGCAGATAGATTTCACAGCATTTCCTAATGATTTAATCTGGGGTGTGGGAAAGGAGTCAAGGAGGACACCCCACATTTGTACTGTGCCAGCAGAAAGATGGGGTTACACCAGCAGAGAGGGGGAAGACTCTGGCAGGAGCATGTGAGGGGGAGGGGTGGGCATTTCAAGCTTTCAGCTGAAGAGAAGGTCAAGGTGAGATGTGTGTTAGAAACACCAGTGAGGTGTCAGGTTGGACAGATGAGTGTGGGGACCTTGAGGAGAAATGTCTGGGCTGGAGACGTAGACTTGGAGGTGATGCTACAAAAATGACATTAAAGCTGTGAGCATGGATGAGGCCACCAAGGAAACAAGGACTGTGGAAGAGGAAGGAACAAAGGCTAGACACTGTACCCACCTGTCCCAACAGTGGGGACATTCATTCTGATAACCCACCCAGGTTGGTGATAGTCAGGTGTCCCTGTCAGACAGTCACCATTTGGTGTTTGTCATTTATCAGTAACTTACCTGAAGATGTTCTGAGATTGTCCTGCTGTGCTCATCACCACTTCTACACTCACCCTCCTTAGCTCCTCTCATAACTTCCACCCAAGTCAGTGAAAATGTGCTGGTTGTCCCATATCTGTCCTCAACATTTATTACTAGCGTGTAAGTACAGCTTAGGGAAAACAGTCAATAATATCATCATCAATATGTATGGTGTCAGATGGGAGCTAGAATTATCAGGGATATTACTGAATAAGCTATATACATGTTTAATATGTATATATTTTAAATCATGGACACAGACAACATGTAATACTATGGGGGCAGGCATTGGTGCAGGTGGGAGAAGGAATGTGGGGATAAATATTGATGGGAAGATAAAAAGAAAAAAAATTTAAATTGAAAAAGGTACTAACTTGGACATCATGCCCAACATTCTGACAGCAGTTTTGGTGGAGAAATTCCAGTAGGTTTTGACAAGCCCACAAGCCATCCTGATCTCAGACAGATTTGGAACCACACAATTTGTGACATGGTAGGGCCCAGGTTGTGGAAAGGACTTAAATGCACGTTTAAGGGTTTTTTGTTTTTACTCTTTTCTGGGTGGGGAAAGGTCATTCATATGTTGTCACATGATATGAAAGGCACAGCGTTTTCTCTGTTGTGGGGTAAAGTCAAGCAGAAGATTGAGAAAGTGGCTCTCAGGTCAGCATAATGAAAATCTCAGAATGCACGCTCTCTGGGATTATTCCCCTGAGTGATTTCTGGAGCTTAATGGTCCCCAATATTTCCTAATCAAAACATAAAAGGATTTTTATGTGGGATATTGGGGCTCACTCTGTTTCAGGAAAAGCCGCAGACCAGACCTGAGGTGTGAGCAGCAAGAGCTGTGGGACTAGAACCCACAGGAAGACCAGCCTGGATCACAGGGATGACAGTGTGAGGGACTTGGGGACAGAGCCCTGAGAAGAGAAGGTGCTGAAGGAAGCGGCCCAGTGGGAAATGCTGTGACTGGAGCCCCTGGCTGACAACGTGACTCTAAGTCAGCTCCTCCACAGGGAACTGGGGGCACTTTCTCTGCCTCCTGCCCGATGCTCCTGAGGGCATCTCAGTAATGACCATCTCTGTCCCCGCATCCAGATGTGCCTGAGGCTGCCATCTTGTGGTCATGTCCTGTGTCATGTTCATTGTCCCTGTGGTGTGGTCCAGCCTCTCCCTGGTGCTTCACCTGCACAGACACCACCAGAGACTGCAGCACAATCACACCCTGGCAACCGGCACCAGTGCCCTCCAGAGACCAGAGCCACCCACACCGTCCTGATGCTGGTGGTCACCTCTGTCAGCTCCCATGTGCTCAGTTCCTATTTCACTTTTTACATCACTGTGTGAGTGGGTTCTCATCTCTGGTGGGTGCAGACCTCCCCTAGTTGACTTCTTGTTCTCCTGCCCTTCACCCCTCACTGCAGATGCTCAGGGATCCTAGAGCTGCAGGGGTCATGAACTGTTGGAAGTGACCCTTGACTATCTAATCTGTGGGTGTCTGTGTTTATAATATTCTTAGTTACACTGTTTAGTGATCTTTCACTGAATGCCAATGTTGTACATAAAATCGACCATGACCTTTATTTTTAAATTCAAATATAGTTGACACACAACCTTGTGTAAGTGTAAGGTGCCCAGTGTGTTTATTTGATGCACTTATATTCACTCATGTGCCGCCTAATGGTGGTGATCCACCCTGAGAAGAGTGTGGTTGTGCGGTGTTGTGGTTGTGTGAACAGCACAGAGGCTCTCACACCTGGATGGTCTCCCTACTGCTCACCCTGACTGCAGGGCTCAGCCTGTTGCTTCTGGGCTGCAAGCCTGCACTCACTTATTGTACAAACCAAGTTGGGTTTAAATCACCACAACAGAAAATGACAACATCAGGACACCCAATAAACACGCATATGAGGCTGCTGCAGCCACAGCAAGGCATACTGTCCTATGGTAAGCCTTAAAAAATGATCACCCAAAGGTATGTTCATTTACTTGAGAGAAAGAGAGCGTGTGTGTGAGGGAGAGAGTCAATTTGCCTCCCCTAGGCACTCTGACCAGGGATCAAACCCACAATATTCTGGTTCTTGGGATGACCCTGTAACCAACTAAACCACCTAGACAAGGTAGGCGTAAATTCTTTTGTGGGTTAGTCTGTTTAGAATTTTGATAATTTTTACTGAGTTATTGCTTCCTTATTGTTGAGTTCGAGGGTTCTTATGTATATTCTAAAAGAACTGAATTGCAAACATTTTCTCCCAGACTGTGGCCTGAGCTCTTTTTATACACATAACAGCGACATTAATGCACAGGTAGATTTTCCTGGGAGGAGAAATGAGAAGTGACTCACTGTGAATGTTTCCTGGGAAAGGACTTAGGTGACTGAGGAAGGAGGAGGACAATGTGTCTCATTTATTTTGTGTATTCCTGAGTGTCTTTTGAATGCTCCTGTATGTGCATGAATAATGTTTGCAAAGAACAAATTACATAAAATCCCTTCACTTATAAAACTCCTGACAGACCATCCTCACATCACAATTTAACATTCAGATTCTGATCCTCTCTCTGGGACCAACCGTTTTTGTCTTAGAAATTCCATTCCTGAAAAACTTGGCTGGATTCTATGGACAAATCCTCCCATTTCAGAAAATAGCTCAAAATGCCATGTGTAGTACAAAAACCAACTTCTTCAAAGCAACAAAGAGTTGATGAGATACTAATGACCACACCCAAAAGAAGGGAAAGACCCTGCTTGCCCTCCACAGAGGGCAGTGCCCTGAGTGAGGAGTGGGGGAAGGTGTGTAAGTTCACTGCCCAGAGTCCAGACATGGAGCCCAGCACTGTCAGCCCTGGGCTGAGCTCTTGACTTTCCTACTCATCTGCTTTCCCCTCTCTAGTTGTAAACAAAGCTTTTTAAATTAATTATGTGGATATAGATAATCTGCAATTTATATGATGAATGTATATTCACTACAAAAATGATAAAATGTTAAAAGTTATAAATGACAAATATTGCTAAACTAAAGGGGTTCGTTCATTCACCTGTGCACATTAAAGCCCAATCAAATGCAAACGGGAGTTTGCCACAAAGAAACTAAAGGTTTAGCCCTGGCAGGTGTGGCTCAGTTGGTTGGAGCATCGTCCTGTAAATGAAAGGTTGCAAGTAGATCCCTGGTCAGAGCTCATACCTAGGTTGTGCATATGATCCCTGGTCTGGGTGCCTATGGAAGGAACTAAATTCATGTTTTTCTTTCACATCAATGTTTTTCTCTCTTCCCTCCTCTTTTTCTGTAAGCAATGAAAAAATAATGTCCTTTAAAAAAAAAGAAATAAAAAGAAAGTAAATGTTTATTTAAGTCAGTGGCACCAAACCTGGAGTCACAGGTGATTTGTTGCTCTCAGACCTGGATCTCTGATGGCTTCTAGGGGATGGTTGCATGGGGGACTGAGGGACTTAGGGTCGAGGTCTCCATTGATTGGTCAGCACTAGGGTAGGGGGTGGTTGGTCATTGCATCTGGTTCAATGTCAGCCATGGGGTTGGTCAGTCAGGTTTTACACGTTCATTCCACTGCTCTCCCCAGATTCTACATCTTCCTGATTATGCATTTGAACACATCCAGTTTCCAACCATTTTCATCTCTGAAGACACCTGTCCACAGCCCTCGGTCCTGCCACAGGTGGTCTGGGTCCCTGCATACCAGAAGCTAGACAGACACCCTGGGTGTTCTGTACCTCATCTTGGGTAGCCCTGGCCTCTCCTGTTCTGGATCCCCTATCACCTGGATCCCATGTGTTCCTCTTTTTTGGTTTACTTCCTCATTCTTCCCACTTTGCCTGGTAGTATTTTCCAAAGGGAATGTGAAAAGCTAACTATGAAAACTCTAAACATGTGAAGAAACTGTAGGCTATCCTTGCCCTTATTCACATCTTGACTTGATGTGGTACTCTGTGTTGGAAATATTTTTTTTCTTCAGAAATTGGAAGGCATTGCAACAACATCTTCTAGTCTCCAGGTTCATATTTGCTGCCTCTTGAAGTTTTCAAGGTCTCTCCCACCCTCTTCCTGAAATTCCATCGTGATGTGTCCCAGGGTGGGTCTGTTTTTATCTGCTGTAGAAGCATGTGATTAAGCCATTCAAAAATGTAAGTTTTTATCTGTAAACTTTAAGAAATACTCTTGGAAAAATTTTAAATCATTTCCTACTCATCATAAATTTATTTTTATTTTTTATATTGTTTTAAAACTCTCATTTTTAACTTGCTGTAATCTTATGACTGACAGACTAATAGGTCTTTTCTCCAGCTCACACACATTTTTCCATTTGTATGACTCAGTAGGAGAACAGCTTAAATCTTCCAGGTCACCTACTGATTTATTAATTTCTATGATGGTATTTTTAATTTCCAAGAGATCTTTCCTGTTCTATGATTGTGTATAATTGTTCTCTTTCAGATGCCATTATCTTATATGTCTTCCAGATAATAGTGAGACCACAGGAAGGAGACCCGTATGTCTCCTGGTTATCTGCTTCTGTGATATCAGGAAACTTTCCCTCACAGCACTGGGTCATGATTACATTTCTGTTTGTCATTTCTCCTAATGGCCCATCTGCCCCACAACAGTGCCAGAGTAACAGAGCCAGGGTCCTACTCTGGCTGTGCATTCTGTCTCCAAACTCTAATTAATCCTGGCACAGTGGAGGCCTTAAAATCCATGCTGGATGGCAAACTTGAAAACAAAAGGAATCCCATGAGTTAACTCCTTTGAGTTGGGCTGCACATGGGTTAGTTAAGTACCTGGTAAGATGCCTCCAATGAGGTTGCAGAGAGTCCTTGATTTGATGTCTTTTCTAAGAGACTAAATCTCCTGGTTGTAAGCCACGATCCTTGAAAACCGTGTCTCCCAGAAGTGCAGTGTGCAATGAATGGGTTACCAATTTATCAGTTTCTTTAAGCTGGTTAATCATCCCTCAACAGTGATGTAGAATGTCTCCTTTAAGCAAAATTGGTTCATAGGCCCCTTCATCCAGATGCACAGGGAGGCCAGAGACCAATCCTGAAGGAGAAGGTTCATGTTCACCAAAGGGCGTGGCTCTCGGGTTGAGTTGCACTCTAGGGAGAGCTTCTGTCCAGGGCAGAGTGAAGGCTTCTGAAGTTCTGTCCAGTTGAATTTTGATGTCCCATTGGTGCGTCCCCCAGTCCAGAGGGCAGGGGTGAGGGGCACATGAAAGTTCTGCAGAAGGGGCCGAAGGTTCCAGACCGATTTTTTGGCTTATCCAGTGAAATGAGTCCTCAGTCATGATGTCACTCAGAGGGAACTCTGCAATGGGGAGTTATTCTTTCTAACAAGAATTGCCAGTCATTAAGGCTGCCACTCTCCTGAAAGGCAATGCCTCAACCCAGTGAGGAAACACACAAGTCATCACTCATGTACATTTGTGTCCCTGACACGGTGACATGTGATGAATTGCCAATCCTCACATGGACCCACAGGAAGTGGGAGATGTCCCTGGGACCCAGGGAGTGGGTTCCCGGGCTGCACTTTGGACAGACAGGATGTCTGCTATACTTTTCATGAGCTACAGCAGGAGAAGGTCTCCAGTGACATTGTTCACTCCATGAAACCACCTTTCCAGGACCCCAGTGTGGTGGCTCATGTACAGGTTCAAGTGCAGGGAGTTGGGCCCCTACAGGTAAGACAGGTTCTGATTGCGTCCAAGCCACCTCTCTCTGCCTGGGTCAAAGTTTCCCCCTTTTTCTTGCATATTCTATTTTCTCCCTCCTTAGCTGTCTGTTGAAACTGTAAAAGATAATTTTTTATTCACTTAATACAAAGAAGGTACATTCTTGGGTCTGGATAATTTTTTTGTTCAATGTTGCTTGTCTAGTTTCACTGTCGGCAAAATGACTTCCTTTCACTCCCATGGTGGCAGCTTTAGAATGCCCTGGAGTTTTTGATAGTTACCTATTGTTTTTGGTTCCTGTGCAGAATCTAATAATACTGCAACCAGTTTTCCATGTATATTGGCTGCTCTGAGGTAGTAAAGAGGCCTCTCTATTTCCATATCATCCCACAGTCATGGCTACACCAAGTGCACACAATTCTCAGTGTAAACATTGGCCACTGACCTTTGGACAGGTGGCAAGCCCCAGTTAGAGCAATGAGTTCAGCTTCCCAGGCAAGTTTTACTTCCAGTTGCTGAGAGCTCTCAATTGTGTCCACCAGGGAAGTTACTGCATATCCCTCTCAGTAATGTCCCTGTTCATCCTTCAGATGAGATCCCTCTGTAACCAAATTTAATTTGGTTACATCATCAATAGGAGTTTCCTGTAAATCATTTCTAGGAACCCATCAGTTGTAATTACTCTATTCAGTACCAGGTTTGACAAGTTCTGAAGCTGACAAGAACCTAGGTACCATTGTACATTGGACGCCTCGAAATCCATCTGGATGATGAACTTGACCGTAGTGTAATTAGCAGAGGTATGCAGCCCCTTGATGTCCTCCTGAGCTCTGGGCCCAGCAGCCTCCTATCACTGAACATTCTGGAACATTGCAACAGTTCACTTGCATGGAGTGCAGAACCATAGTGAGACAGGATAGTAAGAAGCTAAAAAACAAATTCCTAGGCAAGAGGAATGGGGAAACTAAGACAAGAAAATTAAGCAAGCCAAAACAATTTGAACTCACAGCCAGCTGGTGAATTTCAAGACATTATCTCCCCTAACCAAGGACACTTGAGAACAAATGGTTTGTAGCTCTGCTCCCTAAGCAGAGAATACACAACTTAATTCACCCTGACAGGGAAAAACAAAGAACAAAGACCCAATTAATGTCATTTGTGCCAGACAAGCCAGAGGCCACATGAAGTCAGGAAACAAATAGAAAATAAATTCCACTGGAACCAGACAGACTCAAGATAAAAATAAAATAGTACAACAGACCAAGAATATTCCCCAAACCCCACAATGTGCTCATTCCCACACATTATCATATTAAAAATGCACCTGGAAAGCTGGTGAATATTCTGCTGAAGCCCTACTCTAAGGGTCTCACCCACAGAAGAGCTGTACAACCTTCAGGACAAAGACTCAGGGTCCCCTCACTCTAGGGCACACCTACGCCCCTTCCTGGCTGTGAGCTCCTTACTTCCTCCTACACTCTACAGCTCCCTGGTGGGGATGTGCAACCAAGAGAGCAGGGGCAGTTCCTCCCAGGCTAACCCTCCCACCCAGCTCCAAGGTCTCCCTTTTCTCTGACTTCCCAGTCCAGCCCTTTTCTCTTTGTGACCTTTGTTCCCTGGGAGATAACCACAGCTCCACCTCTGCTCACTCCTTTTCCTGATCTTCCCTGGGGAGCACAAGTACAGCAGCACCAAGCCTCTCCTATTGCTTTTTCTACCCTAAATCCTTCCTTAGTGTCACTGTCCCCAGCCCCCACCCCAGGGAGGACCGCTCAGGCTGGGGCACGTCCTAGGACATCAACTGCCAAGGGACCCAGAGAAAGTGATTGGTTGTAGATATGTCTAAAGAGAGAATTTAAGAAGGCAGGAACAGCAGCCCCAAACTCAGAACGGGACTGGCGCTGAGAGGGAGGCCCAGTGTTGCCAGGAGCCGGCCTGGTGCTCACTACTAGGCAGGGTTCTTCCCGGGTTGCATTGTGCCTGGTCTCTCAGAACATCAGCATCAGACAAGGACATCCAGAGACCATGGCGATGTGAGACAGACCAACACCACACTGTGTGTTGTCTCAGCACAGACAGAAACAAGACACGGTGTGGCTCACACACTACCAAGCTGCTCCCGGGTGGGCGAACAGAAGGGAAGGCAGCCTCTTTCCTATCACCCCTCACCCTCGCTCCTGTCTGCTGTGTCCCGAGGTATTTTCTGAGATGCCCAGTCACAGGCTTGCTCCCACGTCCTGACAACCCCAATCAACAGGGGCCCTTGTGCCCACAGATCCTCCTGAAATAGCCGTCCACATCCTGGACAGATCCTGTCTCATGCCCCAGGGGTGCATTCCCCCTCTCAGCAGCGATGCACACAGCCTGCTATCTGCCCAGGCATTCCTCTGGGTCTTTGGTGGAAGAACACTGACACACGTTACCTTCTTCTGTCAACATTTTTATACGGTTAATCACATAAAAGCTGCAGCATGTTTTCATCTGCTGACCTGTGATTCTTTCTGTGCTCCTCCACCACCCACCCCGTTCAGGGAAACAACTTAATCACAGTTCTATATAAGGGGACCCAGTATATGCCACAACAAGCTTCGGTGCTGAAACAATGACAAGAATAAAAACAATGAGTGCCTCACTAAGACCAGCGTTTCTAGTAGCCATGAGGTTAGTTTAGACAAATCAGCACCAAAGAACCCCTCTGGTTGTTTCATCTCACAGACCACTTCGTTTCCTTGCTTTACTTTATGATTCATGGGCTGTGAATTATCAGGCAATTCCAAAGAGCAGAGCCCTTTAAATTCTTCCCATCCATAATTATGTTTAAAAGGAGAAAGTCCATACTAGCAAGATTCTCTAATGCTGCTTCTCTAACTTGTCCCAGTTCTTGACCAAAGACCCTTATGGCCTGAGAGGTGGCACTCAAAGCCTTTGCCACAGCACAGGCTAGTCTACGTATTTCTGTATTCAGTGAGGTCACTCTGGCTGGCATTAGAAATATAGTCAAAGACATATATTCAGTGGAGCTGAAAAGGTGCAAATCACTGTTACAATCAGGTGCCAGGGAGAGTTTCCTTTGAGTCCAGGGGGTGGGGCTTCTGAGGCATAAACACCATCCTTTCCCCAGAGAGCGTGGTCCCCCAACGCTGTTTGCAGGAACATGGGAGTAACAGTCCTTCTGCATATTATTGGTAGACACCATCCTTCAGGCAATCTGATGTGGCCAAAGCCATAAGACGCATTAGTGGTGGTGATACAACTCATCTTCATGTCTACAGAAAACACAAAACGGTTTTTGGTACAGTTGACAGAAGCTGCACCCTCTCCTGCTGGGGCTGCATTAGTGACTTTAAGGAAAACATTTTCTTGTCCTTTAGAGTGATAGCAGGTCCCTGATTATAAATATCAGATACGTTATTTTCTTGCTGGTATGCTGAAATAAAGCATGATTTTTATGGCTCTCCAGTGGGGTACAAACACCTACAAGACCTGAAAAAGGTTTGTTTGACACAGGTTCCTCCTGCAAGACAGAAGTCGGAGATATTTAGAGTTTTTTTTTGCTAAGTATACCCAAATATTTTAATCTGGTTTGAAAGGACTGTTTTCCATAACATAGGGTTAAATAAAAAGTAATAAGAAGAATATAAACCATGGCTTTCAAAAAATGATCTTTTTTTGACCAGTGTGGCCACTGGTCCATCGTTATTCCAGTGCTTTCTTTACTCAGGTGTCAGGAGCCCAAGGTTCATTCCTGCTGACATCACTGACATGGGGTTGGTGAAGAGCATGTCCCAAAGTCCAGCCCACTTTTCTTGTAGGAAGCTGTCTGGCGATCCTGTCATCCAAGGTCTAAGTAGCACCTTATCTCTAGACTCAGAGGAATGTAGGGAACCTGTGGGGCAGAGGTCCCTAATACAAGCAAGCTCATTAGTTACAGCTAAGTTCTGACTTAAATGTTCTACTTATTTCTTTACCTTCACTGCTGGGTCAATATTCATGTCTCCCAACCCAATCATAGCCTGAAATGGTCACCCATAAACACTCTTATAAAGACTCAGCTGAATCCCACTTCCAGGAGCCACCCTTATCCTGAGAAAGGCAATAGGCAAAGCTTGATCACAATGGACATGAATTTCTTGGCACAGCGTGGCCATATTTTTCTTTAATGTGTGATTCACCTTTTCTACCTTCCCAGAAGCCTGAGCTCTCCATGCCATGTGAAATCTCCACTAGATTCCTAAAAATTTACTATCCTCCTGTGTAATTTCTGAAATGAATGAAGGTCCATTATCACCCTAGATGCTGCCATGGAGGCCAAAACAAGGGGTTATTTCTCTCAGTAAGGCTTTTACTACCTTTGAGGATTTCTCTGTTCTGGTAGGATAGGCTCCTACTCATCCTGAAAAGGTATCAACAGAGACTACCAAATATTTCCACCCTTGGACCCTTGGCATCTGGGTAAGGGACTATTTGCCAGTCCTCAAATGGGCTCTTTCTTTGGTATTATTTCCCTTCTTTCTTTTGCTGGAGATCTGTCTTGGGGTTGTCCTTCTGGCACACAACACATCCAACAATTACTTATTGTGTGGCCTTAGAAAGTCTAGGACCTGTGAGCCACAGTTTGACATAGGTGGTTAATGAGTCTCTTCCACAGTGAGTGGCCTCATGCAAATGCTTCGTGACTGGCTCTACTAAATGTTCAGGAAGCAGTGTGACTCCTTTCTTATTCTCTCTCCATCTCCTGTCAGGACCTTCTTCATCAAAACCCCAGCTCTTGTCTTTCTCTAAGTCTGCAGTCGAATATTCAAGGTCAAATTGTGACAAGTCTAGAAGAGGTACCAAAGGCATTGTAAGTGTTCCTTTAGCAGCCTCTTTTGCTGCTCCATCAGCCAGAATGTTTCCTCTAGCCACTCCAGTGTCCTCTTTCTAATGTCCTGGGCACTGCATGACTGCCACCTGAAAGGTACCTGAGCAGCCCCTAATAATTTTAAAATTTCTCCTGCATGCTTCATCTCCGTTTTACCGGAGGTCAATAGTTATCTTTCCTTCCAGATGGAACCTTGTGAAAACCAAATCAGGACAGTGTACCTCATGGAGGCACACCCATTCACTCTCTTTTCATGTGACACTTCCAGCGTCCTCCTCAATGCAATCAGTGCAGCTTTCTGAGCAGAGGGTCCTGGTAGCTAGTCCTGGGCTTCCACTCCTCCTTCAAACCTCACTACTGCATACCCAGCCTTTATGTTTCCTGTGTCCATGTATCTGCTTCCATCTGTACAGACAGTCCAGTCTGCTTCTTCTGGAGGATGGTCCTGTACATCAATTCTGCTAGAAGACACTTCATCAGTGATCTCAGTTAAGTCACATATTAGCACAGCCAAGTCAGGCTCTAGGAGAAGAGAGGCAGGGTTCAACTTAGTTACTGTTTTGAGGGAGACATTGGGGTGGTCAAGAGGAATAGTCTGGTACCTGCCCATTCTTCCAGCAGTGAGCCACAAATTTCCCTTTTGCTCCAGCAGGCTCAACACTTGGTGGGGTCAATAATGGTGAGAGGCTGCCCCAAGGAAAACTCTTCAACATCTGGGTCAGCAGAATTGAAACCAAAGGTCAACTGAGTCCAGGGCTCATGCTGTCTGTCACTGCTCAGCCAAAAAGAAGACACAGGGATTATATATAATTGTGCTTTTAATATCAGAGGCCAGCAATCTGAGAAGGGGGTGGATTAAAACCTTAACATCTACCTTATCTTGACCTTTCAGAAGTAAGTTTATATGGGGGGAAATGTGGGAATTGGAAGGGGGAAATTCCTGGGGGTTAGGGGGGTGAGTGGGGTGCTCTTTCTCTTGGCACTAAGGGGAGGAGGAGCTGAAAGGGGAGTCCTCAGTGTCTTCCCAAGCTCCCTCCCTTTGTGCCACTGCTGCCTCTCTGCAACACACTCCTCCTCCTGTCTTCCCCTGAGTCCTGTGGTTTAAGGCCAGGGAGGAGAACATAAACCCTTTGCTCTCAGTGTCCTTGGTTAGGGAGATAAGGTCCTGTAAATCACTAGCTGGCTGTGAATTGCTCACACTCTTTGGCCTTATTTAACTTTCTTGTGTCAGTTTCCTCATCCCACTCGTCCAAGAATTATCCTACCTCCTTACTCTCCTGTCTCATATCTAGTCCTGACAACAAGCCCATTCAGTCAAACCACCGAGTCTCATTTCAGGAGGTGGAGATGCAGATGGGCTTCTCTAGAGAGGCCTCTAGTGTGGGCACAAGCAGCCAGGTAAACACGGTCATTGGCATACGCCCCATGAAAACAGGAAGAACATAGAGGTTAATGAACACAGAAAGTCCTCACCAGTTTCTGAGTCTGCAAGTCTGTCAGAGGAGAAGACTTCAAAAGCAAGGCCTTTGCTGGAATGACAGTGAGCAGTGACAGTGTGACAGATCCTCTCTGTGTGCAGTTTAAATGTCTGGAGATGTCATCAGTTGCGCAGGTGAATTCTGTATGGCTGGCATTGCATCAGTGGTTCTCAATAATCCCAAGTCAAAGAATGAGAGAAAAATAAAACATTCATTTGAAAGACAATTGGGAAAATTCAGGATGTAATTCAGTTTGTAGGTGAAAAATAAAAATTTAACTGGAGCCCAAGACCCACAATTGAGTGTTATGATTTCCATAGAAACACAATTTCCCTCCCTACAATTGCCCTCTTTTTGTTTTATCAAAGAGACTGCATTAAGTCCAGGGTTAATTTGGCCTAATTATTTGCACAAACCCAACAAGAATAGTAATTGAGCCCTGGCTGGTGTGGCTCATTGGATTGAGTTCCAGCCTGTGAATTGAAGGGTTGCTGCTTCAAATCTCAGTCAGGGCACATGGGTTGTGGGCCAGGTGCACATTAGGGAGTGTGGGAGAGGTAACCACACATTGTTGTTTCTCTCCATGTCTTCCTCCCTTCCCCTCTTTCTAAAAATAAATAAATAAAATCTTTAAAAAAATAGTAATTGATCATATAGACTTTCTTAAATCTGCCTTGCTGCAATGCTACAAGGAAATTCTATTTTGACCTTGAATTTGCTCCTCAGGGCACAGAAGCCAAGCCACACAGTTGCCATCAGGGAAAATGTTAATCATATAAAAGCAATTTTCCTAGCATTCTTTCATCTGTTGACCTGTGATTTTTTATTTGTGTCCTGGGTGGTGGAGCACAGGGCTCAGATATGATCTTGATTGCTTGCAGTCCCCCTGGGGCACAAAGATGGAATCCCTCTGTTACCTGGGTTCAGGTTGGTGGTTCCTTCAGTGCCTGAAACAACGGTGTTTTACAGGCCCTCATTACTAAGCTTATTAACCGATACCTAACACTAAAATTTTCTCAACTCCTGAGTTCCCCATCAACAGTTACCATCATTCTATTGATTGGAGCATTTAGAGACATTCCATCCTTTTGCTTTTATAAAACCACAATACAAGAAGCACCCTTGCATATATATATTTGAGAACATGTGTGACTGTCTTCTTAGGATAAATTCCTAAAAGGGAAATTTCTGTGTCAACATAGCAATCATAACTCAACTGCAACAGCAGGGTGCACACAGCACACAGCGGGGAAGGTAGACACCAGGAGTGCCCAGGTCGGGTGAACAGGGAGGAGACCACACCCCTGGGCCCTACAGGACACCCACTGCATGGGGACACGCTACCAAGACCAGGAGATGGAGCAGCTCTACCTCACAACAGAAACAAACACAGGAAGGCAGACTAAATGAGGAGAGAGAAGCATGTCCTAAATGAAAGAGCAGAACAAAACTCCAGGAAGAGAACTAACCAAATTTTGGGCAAGCAATCAACCAGATGCAGAGTTCAAAATACCAGTTATAAGGATGCTCAATGAACTTAGGGGCAGAGTGGATGAACTTAGTGTGAACTTCAACAAAGAGACAGGAAACATAAAAATGGAGATAGAAAACATTAGAAATAAAAAATGCCATAACAAAAATGAAGAATACATTACAGAGAATCAACAGTGGAGTAGATGAAGCACAGGATGAAATCAGAGCTTGGGAAGGTAAAGAACCAGAAAACACACAATCGGAACAGAAGAGAGAGACAGACAGAGAGAGAGAGAGAAAGAGAGAGGAAGGAGGGAGGAAGGGAGAGGGAGGGAGGGAGGGAGAGAGAGGAGGAAAGAAAGAGAGAGAGAAAGAAACAATAAAAAGAGCACAACAAAAACAAAAATGAGGAGAGCATAAGGAGCCTCTCAGACGACTTCACGCGTACCAACATTCATATCATGGTGGCGCCTGGAAGAGAAGAGAGAGGGCAAGGAATGGAAACCCTATTTGAAAAGCAATGACAGAAAATTTTCCTAACCTGCTGAAGAAAGTAGACACACTAGTCCAGACTGCAGAGTCCCAAACAAGATAAACCCAAAGAAGCCCACTCCAAGACACAACATAATGAAAATGACAAAGGTTAAAATGAAAAATTTTTAAAAAGCATGAAAGAAAATGAAAAATGTTAAAGACAAAGAGAGAATTTTAAAAGCACCAAGATAATAGCACTTAATTATCAACAAGGCAGCCCCCATAAGATAGAAAGATGATTTCTAAACAAATACTTTTCAGGTCAAAAGAGATTGACAAGAAATATTCAAAGTAATGAAAACCAAGGACCTATCATTTTTAATCAAGAGACAAATAAAGAGCATTCCAGACAAGAAAAAGCTAACAGAGTTTATTACCACCAAACCAGTAGTACAAGAAATATAAAGGGTCTTCATTAAGAAGAAGAAGAAGAATAAAAATAAAACAAATATGAATAATAAAATAGCAATAAACACATATCACAAATTTAAAAAGTAAAAATAAAAATAATAAAAATATATTAGTATAAGTGCAAATGAGTTAATTGCTCTAATCAAAACACGTATGGTGACTGAATGGATAAGAAAATAAGATGCTCACTTATGCTGCCTGTAAGTGACCCAATTCAGATAGAAAGACACACACAGACTGAAAGCACAAGGATGGAAAAAGATATTTCATGAAAATGGAAACAAACAATTCAAGCTGGAGTAGCAATACTTATACCAGAAACCACAGACTTTAAAACAAAGGCTATACCAAGAGACAAAGAAGGACCCAGCCAGTCCACTTCTGGGTATTTATCTGTAAAAAACCCAAAACACTAAATCAAAAAGACATTCATATCCATGTGTTCACTGCAGCATCATTTGCAAAAGCCGGTATATGGAAGCAACCTAAGTGTCCATCAACAGATGATTTGATCAAGAAGTGGTGCATATGTACAAGGGAATATGACTCAGCCATAAAAAGAATGAAATCTTGCCATTGGCAACTACAGGAATGGAAGGTATTGTGCTGAGTGAAATATGTCAGATAGAAAAAGACAAATGCCGGATGATTGCACTTCTATGTGGAACATGAAAAATAAAGTAATCTAGAAAAACAGAAACAGATTCATGGAACAGATGCTAGTTGCCAGATGGTATGGGACTGGAGGGACTGGGAGAAAAAGGTGAAGGGATTAAGAAGGACACACTGGTGGTTACAGAACAGTCATGGGGAAGTAAAGTGCAGCATAGGGAATACAGTCATTAATATTGTAATAACCACAAGAGGTGCCAGATCATTACTGGATTTATTGGGGTGATCAGTTTGTAACTTACATAAATATGTAAACACAGAGTTGTACAGAACCTAACTTAATATTGTAGATCAACTGTAATTGAAAAATAAAAAATATTTTAAAAGAAGATAAGTATATCTTGAATTCATTATACAAATGGATTAATTTCTTAACTGTCCTTAGTGAAAATGGAGAATTAAAAAGTAAAATATATCCCATGATGACCGGGAAAGTGCACAAACACACTCTGCTACATTAATCCCCAAGTGTCATGAGCCCAGGAAAGTGACCTGTGAGGGCTGAGCCAGCCTCTTCTTCATGGAACAGCAAGTTCACTTAAGAGAATGAGAGACACAGAACCTGTGATGACTGAGGTGTGGTGAACTGGCAAACACTCTCCCAAATGAACCTGAGCTTCTCCCTCAAGGAGAATCAAGGGGCAGCTGACACCTGACAGCACTTGTTGTCTGGATGGAATGGAAGCTCTCAGAGGAAAACCAGGGTTCTGGCAAAGGTGTGTCTCACCATGGCAGCCTGACAGCTTCCCAGAGCTGACAACCGTTTCCAGTGAGGTCTGTGGTAACCTTAACAAATGTGATTTTTGATGATGTGTCATTAAATGCACCCACCCTGGGAGATCTCTATCACTTAGTGAAACAATTCGTTAATTGTAAATAATGCTGCATCAGTACAAGAGCCACTCAAACAACATAACAGAATAGGAAACACTCAGTGGTGTTATTTCATGATCCAATTTGCAAAGAGATTTTCAGGAAATACCACTTGTGTGGCTTTAGTGTATAATCAAAGATAAATATCCACACTTATCTGAAAGGTTTAAAAATGCTCTCCCTACATATTTGTGTGAGGCTGTATTTTTTTATAAACTACAACCAAAGAATAGATTTAACACAGAAGCAAATATGAAAATCCAGTGGACTTCTAATGATACAAACAAGAACTGGGACTTGGAAAAATGTAAATGTAAAAAATCCACTCTTCTCACTACCTTGTTTATTTGGGGAATACTTATTTTGCATAAAAACATTATTTCTGTTAACATGTCATAGGTTGTTAAAGTTATTCTAAATAATTTTTCAAACTATTTTTTCCTTATGGTAATACTGACAGCTATAACGCACACAAACACAAGTATTCTGGCCGTTCTCCCTATTTTGTAAGGCAGTATAGATGTTCTGAAACCAAAATGTTTGAGGCACTATTAATAAAACAGCCCGTGGGCTGGGACTCAGGGAGACAGAGGGACAGAGACTTCTCGGTGTAGGAGGGGGCTCAGCGCAAAGTCCCGGGTCCCCAGACCTGGGTGCAGGATCTTAGCATGAGACCTGGAGGGCCGAGGTGGGGTGAGTCAAATCCTCCGGGTTTGACTCCTCCCTCTTACTAGTCTTGTCAGGTCCTACCTCCCGATACACGTGACGCTTTGTTTGCGCAGTTCTCGCTGTGATTGGATATCCGAACATTAGATCAGCCAGTCAGCGTCACCGTGCTTCTGAGAATAAAGTCCTCACAGACCACTGACAGACGGAACTCAACAGGGGCTCACAGCCACTGAGAAAGGGAACTCAACAGAGGGCTCAGAAGACTGACAAACGGAACTCAACAGAAGACTCACAGACGAATGACAAACTGGGCGCGTACGGCCGGTCATGGAGCCCTCACCCCTGCTCCTGCTGCTCCCCGGGGCCATGTTCCTGACCGAGACCTGGGCCGGTGAGTGCGGGGTCGGGAGGGAACGGCATCTGGGGGTCGGGAGCGAGGGCACCCGGCGGAGCCCCAGGACCCGGACACCCCGCGTCTCCAGCAGCTTCAGCCCAGACCCCCGACCCCGGATCCCGGCCCCGGCCCCCTCTCTCACCCCCTCCCTCCTCTACCCGACCTCTCCAGCGCATCTCCTGCCTCTACCGGCCCGACTGAAGACCCTGGACGCGCGTCCTCCCCGCCACCAGGTCCCCACACGCTGAGATATTCCACCACGTCCGTGTCCGCACCGGGAGGCGAGGAGTCCTGGTACTTGGGCGTGGGCTACGTGGACGACACGGAGATCCCGCGGGTCGTCATGGACGCCTGGAGTCAAAGTCAAAAGTTGGCAGCGCCGTGGGAGAAGCCTTTAAGGGAGTTAGAAGGCGTGGAGCCGAAGGGTTAACAGTCTAAGGACTTCTACCTGCGGAAAATCAGGCAACACGAACAGAGGAGCAGAGCGAACCTGAACAGGCTGCGCGCCCTCGACAACCAGAGCGAGGACGGTGAGCCACCCGTGCCCGGGTCCGGGCACTACCCCCATCCCCACGGACTGGCCGTGGTCGCCCCGTGTCCGTATCCGTGCGTCAGCCCGAGGCTACAGGACCCATCCTGGGAGGAGGGCGCGGGAACTTATTCCCGCCTCATTTTCATACCAGGTTTAATCACCCTGGGTCCGGTCCCCCGGGTCGAATCCAGGGCACCATGACCGAGGCAACCTCGGGGCGGGGTCAGTGTCCCACACCCTCCAGGAAATGACCAGCTGCGTCCTGGGATCCGACGGGAACTTCCTCGGCGGGTTCAGCAAGTTCGCCTACGACGGCGCCGACAACGTGGTCCTGAACGAGGACCTGCGCTCCTGGACCACAACCGACCCGCTGGACAAGGAGACCCGAACTACTCCAAGGGGGAGATTAGTGCACCTCCCTGCTGCCGAGCGAAAGAGGGTCGCCCTGGAGGACACCTGCGTGCACTGGCTTCGCTGGCTCCTGGAGGAGAGGAAGACATTTCTCCAAGAAGGTACCAGGGCCCGGGCCTCCCAGAGGAGGTGATCTGTGGGCTGGGGCGGCTTCCTACAAGGAGAGGAGGGGAATGAGGCAGTGACAGAATGTCCCTCCTGCTCAGGAAAGGGAAGAGACCCTCAGGTTTTTTATTCTGTGACTCACCCACGGGTCCAGCTTTCTCTAAAGGACAGTAAGGGACCCAGCCTCTCCCTGAAACACCCCACAGCGGTTCCCTCACACCCTGCAGCACCTGGTGCACCAGGACACTCTCCCTGGTTCTGGGGCTGAGACCTTCTCTGGAGGCCTGACTTCTGGTTTGCTGAGTCATCAGCTTCCACCTGAGTCTGTGTCTCCCCTTAGAGACCTGGACACTCCTATGCTAAGATCTCATCTTAATTCTGCAGCTTACCAGGAATAGATGATCCCAGATGCCTCTGTCCAGACTGGTGTCCAGTTGTTGCTCTCCCTTCCCCCACCCCAGCTGTCCTGTCCACTCTCAGGGTGGTCACATGAGCACTGCTGGAGTGTCCCATGACCATGAAAACTTCCTGAATTTTCTCACCCTCCCCTCAGACCCTCCAAAGACACACATGACCCACCACCCCATCTCTGACCATGAGGTCACCCTGAGGTGCTGGGCCCTGGGCCTCTACCCTGCGGACATCACCCTGACCTGGCAGCGTGAAGGGGAGGACCTGACCCAGAACATGGAGCTTGTGGAGACCAGGCCTGCTGGGGACGGGACCTTCCAGAAGTGGGCAGCTGTGGTCGTGCCCCCTGGAGAGGAGCAGAGATACCCATGCCATGTGCAGCACCAGGGGCTGTCTGAGCCCCTGGCCCTGAGATGGGGTGAGGAGGGGACGTGGGCACAGAGCCTCTCCTCAGGGTGTCCCTGAGCAGGGTCAGGACTCAGGCCTGAGGTTGACCTCTCACCTTCCCCTCACAGACCCCCCTCCTCAGACCACCGTCACCATCATCTTTGTGGGCATCAGTGCTGCCCTGGGTCTCCTTGGAGCTGTGGTGGCTGGAGCTGTGCTGTGGAGGAGGAAGTGCTCAGGTGGGCAAGGGGTGGGGCTGAGTTTCCTGTCCCCCTGGGGGTCAAGCCCAGGTGAAAGTTTGCTCTGCCTCCTTAATAGGCATCGTATCCCCACACAGGTGCTTGTCCATCTGGGGCCTGTTTCCTAACACTGACTCTTCAGTGAGGCCCGTGGGAAAGTGAGGGACACATTTATCACCTGATGATTCTAGTGATGGGGGCTAATTCCCAGCTGTCACAGGTCAGAATGAAGGTCACTGCTTAGGACCGATGTCCAGAGGGGCAATTGGTAGAGTCCCCGCGCATGTACTGTCCCTATATTTCGTGATTCTAACTTGGGTGTTTAGTCACAGTTCTGGAAATCTCCCTGCACTTCAGGGGTATAGGGTTCTTTTAGGGTACCAGAATCCAGCTTTCCCCGACTTCTCACACAACATTGTCTTCCCACAGGCAGAGGCAGGAAGAACTACACTCAGGCTGCCTGTAAGTCACAGTGTTGGGAGGTGACATCTGGGACCCTTGGGAGAGTGTGGGCTGGAGTCTGTGAGGGGGGCTCCCCCACCCATAACTCTGCTGTTGTGTCTTCCCCAGTCAGTGACAGTGCCCAGGGCTCTGATGCGTCTATCACAGCTCCTAATGGTGAGATCCTGAGGGCAGGAATTGGGGGGTTTGGGACTGAGAGACAAACTGGGTTTTCAGGATTCTCAGGTGGGACATTCTGAGCATGAGGTGGGCTGTGGGGGAATGTGACACTTCTGAGACTGACCTGAATTTGTTCATGACAAGTTTCTTTCCCAGCGTGACAGCTGCTTTCTACGGGACCTGCTGCTTAAATAGTCATTGTAGCCTCCCCTTGGGATATTAAGGATCCATGACTATTGATTCTGTGACCAGGAATAGAACATGCCTACATTATATTGAAATTGGCTATATATTTATATACATAAACTGAACAGAAGTGATTTAGATTAAAAATGCTACACTGTATGGTTTCCAACTAGTGGTTATTCTATCTGTACCTTCTCCCCGTTTGTTAAGCTGTTCTAGTCACTTTAAGTTCATCAACTTACCATGAGGTGTGCAGACAACCTGGGAAGGACAGACTGTGTGCCACATGACAAGAGGACTGCATGGCTCTCCAGTGATGTTCCCTGTGACCACCTGTGCTCCATGCACTGTTCAGGGTGTCTTCCCACACATCTGAATGTACCTTTCAGAGCCTCTGGCTTTGATGGTTAGGCCCCCTGATGCTAATCAATTAGTGCTTTGTTGCCTAGGAGTTGCCCCAAGCTTCCAGAACCCACTCTTGTAGTCTTTAGAGGTGTCCATGTGGGATGCAGAGAGCTGACCAATTCAAAAATGGAGAACACCGATTTTGTCAGAAATACCTAATAAAGCCAGAACTGTTCCAGAGTCCAGTGTCCTTAATCCACTGCAGACACTGTTCTCATTCTGTGGATGCTGAGTCCTGGAAGGTCATGGCCAAGGAGCCCATGTCCTTAGTAGCTTCCTCTGAGAGTTCCTCCCAAAGATAGAGCCCTTGGGCCACAGGGTCAGTCTGGCTGCAGAACTGAGGACAGAATCAGGAGACAAGGGACCAGCGAAGCAGGAGGGAAAGGTGTGGGGAAGCTCTCATGGTTCCAGGCTGCAGGTGCTGGGTGTTTTGATGGGGCTGTGAGCAGTGGAAACAGTGGGAAGGGACTGGACACTGAATGCACGTGGAAGATGGATTTCATGGCATTTCCTAAGGATTCAACCTGGGGTGTGGGAAAGAAGTCAAGGAGGGCACCCCCATCCCACATTTGTTCTGTGCCAGCAGAAAGATAGGGTTATGTCAGCAGAGAGGGGGAAGACACTGGCAGGAGCATGTGTGGGGGAAGGGTGGGCATTTCAAGCTTTCAGCTGGAGAGAAGGTCAAAGTGAGATAGGTGTTAGACACACCAGTGAGATGTCAGGTTGGACAGATGAGTGTGGGGACCTTGAGGAGTAATGTCTGGGCTGGAGACATAGGTGAAGAGGTGATGCTACAAAAATGACACTTAAATCTATGAGCGTAGATGAGGCCACCAAGGGAGCCAGGACTGTGGAAGAGGAAAGAACAAGGACTGGACACTGTATCTCCCTGTCCCAGCAGTGGTGACATTCACCTTCATTATTCTCCCAGGTTGGTGACAGCCAGTTCTCCCCATTATAAATTCACCATTTGGTTAATGTCATTCATTAGTAATTTACAGGGAAACATTCTGAGATTGTCCTGCTGTGCTCTTCACCACTT